>NC_068981.1:198668833-198674124 GCF_001194135.2 Octopus bimaculoides | reverse complement strand
TATATATATATATATATACATACATGTGTGCATGTGTGTGTGGATATGTGTGTATGTATGAGTACGTGCATACACACATATGTTTGTGCATGGGTATGTTCATGTACGTATACATGTTTGTGTGAGTG
Source organism: Octopus bimaculoides (assembly GCF_001194135.2). NCBI lineage: Eukaryota > Metazoa > Mollusca > Cephalopoda > Octopoda > Octopodidae > Octopus > Octopus bimaculoides. The sequence goes on along the minus strand of NC_068981.1, from coordinate 198,673,996 downwards.
TGTACACATGTAGACATTGTGAATGCAGGAGGTTTATGTCTATATATTATGAGAATATGGTTGCATGTATTTTTTATCCTTTTTCTTGTTTCCTTTTTCTACCGATTAGAGTTACTTTCCCTTTTATTCAACAGTTTTTTTATAGCATCTGTTACCATTAATGGCTGATGGGAATGCAGCTCTTTGCTCCAACATTCAAAACTCTGACCTTTTATTGTTCTAATTTATAACATTGAAATAATCCTTTATTTCACTAATATTAAGGTCTCGTTCTTTTGTTGTTAATTTTTATTATCATTATTATTATTATTATTATTATTATTATTATTATTATTATTATTATTATTATTATTATTATCATCATTATATATGAGCGTTAGGCTGCAGTGACAGATGACCAAGTCCCTTGGCGATATACCATACTTGTGTAGACCAGTCAAACCAAGTGAGTCCATAGTTGTGGCCGATGTGTGTGTTAGTTCAATGGTACCCATGCCGGTGGCACATGAAAAGCACCCACTACACTCTCAGAGTGGTTGGTGTTAAGAAGGGCATCCAGCTGTAGAGACCTTGCCAAATCAGGGTGGAACCTGGTGCAGCTTACCAGTTTTCAGTCAAACCGTCCAACCCATGCCAGCATAGAAAATAGACATTATATGTTGATGATGATGATGATGAATAAAGTGTTTTTTAAGAGGTGTGGGTGCTACTATTAATAGTTGTAGGAATCTTGACCCAGAGTTCATCTCTACTAAATGTGATGGGTGAAGCGAAATACAGTTCTAAAAATAGGTCAAGGTTGGAGTGAATGTTTTATGTAGATTTATCATTACTACTAGAATTTTACCATTCCTCTCATTTCAAGGAGAATATTCTTAATTTACAGGTATCAAATCAAGTTTAATTTATTTTTTGGTTCCTGTTTTCACAATTGTTATTCTAATATTATTTAATTATTATATAAAGTGTAATTTGTTTATCTGAATTGTTTAAATGTAAATTTTCTTGCATGGAAACATCTTAGACCACGTTCTTGTCTTGTGTTTATTAGATTAAATTCAGAAGTGAAAATTTGGTACAATTCCTCTACATGTAAGTCACATTTTTATCCCATATTCTATAAGGTTTAGCCTTACTAATAATATCCCAGAAAATTGAATATATTTACTCACTATCTTAATTTACTAAGGCTTTGTTTAATAAACTGTGAGCTGGCACCTATATAGAAATACTCTTTGTCTTCTGATGTAACTTTGCACCAATGAAACCACATTTATAATCTTACATTTGGAGTTTAAAGGACATTGTCTATTCTTTGTGCAATCGCAGATATTATCTCTTCTAATCCTATTATTATTTTCTATGTTGATTTCATTAAGGGTAATCTCTAACTTATTTCGCCTATGTTCCAGATTATTTCTTCTATTCCCATTGATGACATTTTGGGTACTGCACTTTCTAGCGTTCTTGTCTTCTTTTCCTAATCTCACGTTTGAGTTAGTTACAGTTGCTTCCATTCGATTAGTGCTTCTACTGTAGCTACTTCTTGCACCCCTATTTTGGTTAATTATATTAACATCGTTATCATTTATTGCTAAGCCACTATTCTATTTATATCCATCAGTATTGTCATGGAAATTACTTAACTTACTCATGTTGAATCCTGCTATAATCTGTCTGAGCTTTCAGCTATCAGAAAATGCAAGTCTAATTTTATGTCTATAAAACACTGTATTGGCCATTTTTTGCAAAATATTTTTCCATTGCTGAGTAGAACAATTTGGGAAAGTTGGAAAGAATTTGCTTTCCGAAGGGAATTATATTCCACTAGAGATGTTTTTACTAGAGAAATTTTTGGCATGGTCGCCTGCAGTTTTAGTTAAGTACCTAGTCAAAGTATTTAACCAATTTTCCTGGTTTTTATATTTAGTTCTCTTTATTATTACAATCATTAATTATTTGTGGAGTTCCAGTGGACTGGTTCTCATAGTAGTTAATTCCTTTATCCAAATGCAGCCAACTAATGTTTCAGTTACTTTCTAAATTTCTTGATACTTTATGTGTCCCTAATTCTTTAAAATCCCTACTAACCCTAACCCTGACCCTAACCCTTCGTATTAGTAGATATTCTGTGGTTATTTTCCTACCCTTATCTCTCTCCTTACTCCTTGGTTGCTTATTATTTGTTCTTTTCCTGTTATCTGTGATTATTCTTAAGATTGTCCTTCTGACTACATTTTTTTTTTTATTCTATTGGTTTTGCTGTCGAATTTAAATTCTTCTCTATATCCTATTTTCTCCAGTGCTAAACTATAAAAGTCCTCGAATAGTTTGAAAATTTCTTTGTTTGCTGGTAAGTAAGAAATACAGGTAGATATGTTCTCTGTTAGAAATACAGGTAGATATGTTCTCTGTTACTGGCTGAGTTATACAGCTAGGGTAATAACAATTTTTATTTATGTAGAGACATAAACAAAAATAGTAATCACTGAGACAAGACAAACTCTCAGCCTCGGTTTTAATAACAAATATATCATCATCATCTTCATCATCATCATCATCGTCATTATCATCATCTGCATCATCATCATCATCATCATCATCATCCTTATTTAACGCCTGTTTTGCATTCTGGCGCAAATAGGATGGTTTGACAGGAACTGACAAGTCAGAACGCTGCATCAAGTTCTGCTGTGTGGTTTTGTATGGTTTCTCTGGTTGGACGCCCTTCCTAATATGCCAACCCCTTTACAGAGTGTACTGAGTGCTTTTTACATGGTACTTGCATCAGTGGGGGTCACCAAATGACTTGGATGACAAGACCTGTCTGCTGGATGGGCAGAAGTACTGAGGGACAGAAAGTTGTCTTGCATTAGAAGAGAGATTTAGTTACCTCAGAAAAAGTAGGGTCAGAAAGATGATGAAGATGTGACGGGCAGAGGGTAGGGACCATACACCCAAGTTATAAGGTAGGGTATAATCTGAAGCACACCAGGATTGAAAAGGAGCAGAATATATATATATATCCCTAGACTGTGGCATTCAGTGGTCCCTCCCGTAGGTTGTTGTTTCCTCACAGAAGGCATTGATCAACTCAAAGTTACAGAAGACAATACTTTCTCCTCACATGACCACACTGTGGAATTGAACCTGAAACCAAATCATTGTAAGCAGCAAACTTCTTTAGAAGTTTCTTCAAACATTTATTTGTCTTCAGAGCAGATTAGATTCTGACTGACTCCACCCAGAATCTAACCCAAATTCCTTCCCTCTCCTCTTCCATTCTTGTGTCCCCGACTGTGATGTGTGTCATACATATTTGAGTCAAATGGTTGTTGACACAACTGTTTGAATGCAACAGAACAAACTATGGAGAGTAATGAGGTTATCAAAGCATCAAGCTGACAGGGAGGGGCATTCTCCTAATCAAATGATAACATGCGTACACACATGCATGCACCCACACATAAGTACATCTTACATATGTGTATATCTGTGTGTATTTGTTTATATATATATATATATATATATATATATATATATATATATTGATAGTTTGATAGAAGATACATACATACATAAATTAATGGTTGATTTCCAGAAAGCAATTATCAATGCTTTCTGTGATGTATTTCCAACAACAAATAGAACAGGTTGTTTATTTCATTTAAATAAGAATATCTATCGCCACATTGTGGATATAAGGCTTTAAGTCTCACTATCAAACAGATGCAGAATTTAACAACAAAGTCAAATGCTTCGCTGCATTATTATATCTCCCAGTTCAGGGTCACCAAGTAACTTGCAAGATAAGGAATTATGGGAAGGGCAGGGCATTTGAGGAGGGGGAACTTGTGTCAGAGGATGAAAGGTTAGAGGGGGACAAAGAGATAGAGAGGCAGAAACAGGTGTCTTGCTATAACAGAGGGGTCATTGGAGGAGGGGATCCAGTAACAGATGATGAAAGGTGTGACAAAGGAATAAGGGGCCAAAAATAGATGCCTTGCTATAGAGGGAGGGAGGGAGTGAGGGAGAGAGAGAGAGAAGGAGAGAGAAGTACAAGAAAGAGGACAGAAACAGGTGTGCTGATGTAAAGGAGAAACTTGGTTACCTGGTCAGAGGAAAAACAAGAGAAGGAGAGAGAGTAACTAAGAATGAGGGCAGAAATAGGGATGTATCTAGAAGAGATACATGGCAACCCAGCCAGAGGGAAGAGCAAGGGAAAGAGAGAGAGAGAGAGAGTAGGAAACAGCAAAAGTGTGATAGAGATGGTGAAGTGGCAGGGTATACTCACAAGTAACAAGAATCAGAGCAAAGATGAGATGGTAAAGAAGAGAGGGGTACAAAGGACATGATATAGGCGGTCAAGTGTTGCCAAGAAAGCACAAGTGGGGAGTGGGGATTGCAACAACCTGGGTAGAAAAATGAGGAGTGGGGGGAGCAGTGAGCAGGGCAGTGGGGGGGGAAGGGGATTGGAAGAAAATCAAAGTTTATGAAGAGGAAATGTGAGGGAGAGAAAGATGCTGTTTAGAAGAAGAGATGTAGTTTGGTTTCTTGGGGTAGGGTCATGATGAGGATATATACATATGTATATGCGTATATGTATATATATATCTGTGTGTGTATGTATGCATATATATATATATATATATATAGAGAGAGAGAGAGAGAGAGAGAGAGAGATTATGAACGAAAGTGGTATCAATTAGACCCGGAGGTTTCAGGTTATGCTGAGTGAGTGCTGTGGATAGACCGTAGTTAAGCTCCAGGTTCGGTGGTTATGCGAATAAGGGGTCCAACGTAGGTCATATATCAGCGTGTGAATATAAGGATTTCGTAATGAGATAAAAGACCAAGGCTGTGTATAATATAGAACATTTATAAATAGAAGGTCTTACAGCTGTTTCCAGGATATTTAGTATATCCCTTCATCGGAGACGGTGTGAAGGGATGATTAAGCAATAGTTAATTTAGATAAGATAGGAAATAGAGAGTGAATGTAGGAATATTGTATTTGTAAATCCATTGTTTAGGTAGAATGGTATACATATAAGATTTCAATACTTTGTGAGTAAAATCCAATAGTCTTTAAGATTGGTCATTGCATTTGTACATCCATTATTAAGATTCCAATAATCTATGAGTAAAATCCAATAGTCTTTG
>NC_068981.1:198668043-198668823 GCF_001194135.2 Octopus bimaculoides | reverse complement strand
CAATAATCTATGAGTAAAATCCAATAGTCTTTGAAATTGGTCATTCCAAATACAGAGTTTATACACAGTGTTATTGAATCAAGGGTTCTGTTTAAAGCTTAATATTTGAGTTCACAGAAAGACGCCATATTGTCACGTGACTTACTTCATATAAATTCTACGCAGTAGAGATCGTTCATAAGATAAATGATGCCGTTTATTTTACTAATATTGTTTAACGTTCGAATTTATTTATTTAATAACACTATCTTTTTATATATATATTTCTGTTCATAAAGATGTTTACCATTAGTCCAAAGATATTTTAGATGAATCATACCTTTAACTGCAATTATTAGTATTAAGCGTTTACATTTCATTGATTGTACTAACAAGAGCTTTCCTACAAGTACTGATATTTTTATTATTTATTTAGTAAGAAACATTATTTGAATTCTTTTTTTTTTCCAGAGACTTGAGGAGTAATTGTATTTTGAATAGAATATAATCTTGATCAATTTATTGTGAATTGTACTGGTTTTTTCTGCTATAATGTGACCATGAAACGTGTGTAGTCAATATTTTACCTTCTATTTTATCAATTTACTAAGTTGAATTAAATTTTTAGTCTAGTATTTTATAGATTTTATGGATTTTATACTTTTCTTTTAGATTTTATAGATTTTTAAATTAGTATTTTGTAGAGTACGTTTTTCTGGATGGTGGTTGGTCTCCTTCATTGTTTGAATTGTATATCGGTGGTTCTTCTCTAAATTATATTTATATACATATATTATTTAT
>NC_068981.1:198666398-198667640 GCF_001194135.2 Octopus bimaculoides | reverse complement strand
TATATATATATATGTGTGTGTGTGTGTGTGTGTGTGTGTGTGTGTGTGTGTGTGTGTGTGTGTGTGTGTATATATATATGTATATATGCATGTGTGTATTTCTGCCTATGCCCACCCCATTGTTTGACAACCAATGTTGGTTTGTTTACATCTCCTTAACTTAGAGGTTCAACAAAAGAGAGTGACTGGATAAGTAATAGCCTTCAAAAATTAGTGCATGGGTTGTTTCTTTGACTAAGCCATTCCAAGCGGTGCCCCAACATGACCGTAGTCTAAGGTGAACAACTGTCAGTGATGTATACAGCTCAGCTCTGTCTTAATTAAAAATTAATCAATGTTTTAAGAAGTCCGTCAACCAATGTTGGATTCAGGTTCGTTAATGTTGATATTTCACAGGTTGATGTGGTAAAGTGTTCTGTTAACACAGCTAACTAAATATTATTTCTAGCAGAGAAATAATGTACTTATTTCAAGTGGTTATTCAGGGTATCTGTATCATGAAAGTAAAACGAGAGTTTGAGGAGTGTTAGGCTGGGGGTGGGTCTGTCAGTGATGGTGGTGGGTAGATTATTGAAATCGGAATTTGATATTTAGAAAGGGTAAATACGTAAACGGTTTCGTAAGTCTGTTTCTCAGATTTCCTAAAAACACGAGACATCGTTTACAAGCAGCCAACCTTGTTGTTGACGTCAAACACACCAGAAACGAGTTTGGTGACGAACAATTCTCTGTCATTTTGTTTAACCTCTTTGGTAAGCATTATGGAGGAGAGTCAGCCGGTCCCTCAGGAAACGACTAACAGTAACAATGAACAACTTCACCTCAAATGATTTCATCTCCCTTCTTCCTAAAAACCCACCCACCACAATTCTTTCTGCTTTGCATGAATATCAATTCCTGTTACCAAATTCTTTGATTCTTTTATTTTTTTAACTTGTTTCAGTCATTTGACTGTGGCCATGCTGGGGCACTGCCTTTAGTTGAACAAATCAACCCCAGGACTTATTCTTTGTGAGCCTAGTACTTATTCTATCAGTCTCTTACATATATACACCCATCACACACACATACACATGCACACAAACACACACATTAGTCATTTGTTTTCTTATCCAAAACTACGTCAAAAGTACTGAATGGATCTTTATGAAATTTGGAAATTATATTCTTTGCATAACGGCCATAACTCCCATGAAAATTCATATATTTTTGATGTTGATGAAATTTTAACCCGAACATAAC
>NC_068981.1:198664212-198665533 GCF_001194135.2 Octopus bimaculoides | reverse complement strand
TATACAATATATAATATAAAATAAAATAAAATAAAAATGGATGGCACCATGAAATAAAGTATTGAATGTAGATGAAATATTGAGTGTTCAATATAAAGGATCAAATATATAAATATAAATATATAAAGGCGACTCGAGTTTCAGGGCTATTTCCCTTCATCACGACAGGCTTCTTTCAGTTTCCATCTACCAAATCCACTCACAAGGCTTTGGTTGGCCTGAGGCTATAGTAGGAGACACTTGCCCAAGGTGCCACGCAGTGGGACTGAACCCAGAACCATGTGGTTGGTAAGCAAGCTACTTACCACACAACCACTCCTGCACCTAAATATATATATAGGTTCTGAGACATAAAGGTGTCAATAAAACCCAAAGGTGTCAGGTAATGCTGAGTAAGTGCTATGGATAGACTATAGTTAAGCTCCAGGTTCAGTGATTATGCATCTGTTTTCATTCCTCCACTTCACTCTGTATTTCATATCTTCCCTAGAATAACTATTGCTTAACCTTTTTCTCACACCATCTCCGATGAAGGGATTTATAAAATATCCCACAAACAGTTGTAAGACCTTCTCTTTATAAATGTTCTGAAATCTTTCACAGCCTTGGATTTTTATATACACACACATACACACACATTCACATATACAAAACATACACATACACACACATTCACATATACAAAACATACACATACATACATATACATTGAGACATACTCACACACATATGCATAAACACAGACATACACATACATAGCTACTCACCTTGGTTTTGGATTACCTGGATGCATGGCTCAAATGCCACAGGGTCTGACAGAGTGAGAAGAGTGTTACAACAAGTTGGACATCTAGCACAGGATTGGGTGAAGCAAGAGTGTTATGTGTAAAATTTGGTAAACAGAAACCATGTGGAATGTAAGCCCATCAGATGTGTACACACACACACACATACATGTATATATACAGTCATACATAACACAAACCCCTTCAGGTAGATGGCCCTGCTCAGTATGTAGAAAAGGAGTAGGTAGTAACTCTATAAGATGTACCCGGTGCAAGCTATGGACACATAAGAGGTGCAGCAACATCAAAGGCAGGTTAACTAGCAAGTTAGTTTTTGTTTGTGGCAGATGTTCAGGTGCAATAAAGACTGCAAACAAACAGGAAACAACTTCTATCTCATTCCAGGGTGAAAAACTAGAGGTAGTCGATAGCTTCCGCTATCTGGGCGACCAAGTTAGTAGTGGGGGTGGGTGCGCTGAAAGTGTAGCTGCTAGAATAAGAATAGCCTGGGCAAAGTTTAGAGAGCTCTTACCCCT
>NC_068981.1:198662986-198663539 GCF_001194135.2 Octopus bimaculoides | reverse complement strand
GTGCGGGTGGCACATGAGATGCACCATTTTGAGCGTGGCCGTTGCCAGTACCGCCTGACTGGCTCCTGTAGGATTTTCGAGCGAGATCGTTGCCAGTGCCCCTGGACTGGCTTGTGCGGGTGGCACATAAAAGACACCATTTCGAGCGTGGCCGTTTTCGTGCGGGTGACACGTAAAAGCACCCACTACACTCTCTGAGTGGTTGGCGTTAGGAAGGGCATCCAGCTGTAGAAACTCTGCCAAATCAGACTGGAGCCTGGTGTTGCCATCCGGTTTCACCAGTCCTCAGTCAAATCGTCCAACCCATGCTAGCATGGAAAGCGGACGTTAAACGATGATGATGATACATACACATGTATTGATTTATTTATTTATACAGGTGTTAGACAAAATCTTTACTATTTTTTTTGATTGCCATTATGACAAACTCAAAACTGTTCCAGTCTATGGACCCATCTATATGGGTTCATATGCATTACATATGCCTCGTCCTTTATTATACAGCTCTCTAGTTTTTGTTTCTTTTTGGCCAATATTTATATTTAAATAAGAT
>NC_068981.1:198654495-198662749 GCF_001194135.2 Octopus bimaculoides | reverse complement strand
AGTGTGTCTAAAAAAAGGCATCAAACTACAGCAGCACAGGTGAGGGCAGGGCTAAAGGCCCTCCATCTTGCTGACCATGTCTCAATCAACGCTGTTCATCATGAGCTCCATAAAACTGGATAGAAAGGAGGAAGGGTTGCCATTGCTAAATGTCTCCTGTACCCCATCATCAATATTGAGAAATGTAAAAAGTCATGTCTAGATTATCAGAAGTGGTCCCAGAAACAATGTCCATTTCTCCCTGATGAATCACCAGTCACCCTTTTTACCAATTTGGGGAAAGTTCCATAGATGGAACTTGCCTGATGGTAGCACAATCATCCAGGATGGTAATATAACCTCTTCGCATGGCTAATGCTGTTCAAAATAAATACAAAGAGCTCAAAAGTGAAGAAGACCAACTGGATTGGACCCCAAAATCACCAGACTTCAATAGAATCAAACGTTTATGGTGTAATTTAGAGGAGCAAATGTGGAGCCACTTCCCTCTGCCATCAGCACTGAAAGAGTTAAATCAAAGTTTACTTAAAGAATGACTGTAAAAGATGTGATGGATTTAGATGAAACCAAAACCAGATTAATATTTCTATTTTTAATTCGCTTTAACTATATTTAATCTGATGTGAAAAATGTGAGAGAATCCACAACTGTTGCTCGGTTGTTGTTTCACTTTATCAATGACAGACATTTTGTCAGAGATAGTAGTCTAGATTAATTAATCTGAAGAATACTTCGCTTTTATCATTTCTCAAGAAACCTGCTGATCTAAATATTTGTCAAACACAAAGTCAGAATAAAATATTTTACATAACAAAGTTAAAACAAAGAATCTAAGAAAGCTGGGAAATTGTATAACAACTTGTAAAATGTATGTCTTTCAATTCTGTTATACAATATAAAGATTAATACTATTACCAGCCAACAAGTCATTCCCTCAATATGCAATTGCCTTTAAATATCTACAATATCTACACATAAAAGGCACCATCCGAATGTGGTTGATGCCAGCCCCCTCACTCCTGTGCCAGTGGAATATAAAAAGCACCCACTACACTCTCAGAGTGGTTGGCATTAGGAAGAGCATCCAGCTGTAGAAACATTGCCAGGTCAGAATGGAGCCTGGTGCAGCCATCTGGTTCACCAGTCCCCAGTCAAATCGTCCAACCCATGCCAGCATGGAAAACGGAGGTTAAATGATGACGATGGTGATGAAAAAACAACTCAGATCTTTTATCTTTTACTTTTTTGGTCATTAGATTGCGGCCATGCTGGGGCACTACCTTGAAAAGTTTTAGTCAAACAAATTAATCTCAGGACATTTTGTAAGTCTGGTACTTATTCTTTCTGTCTCTTTTCTTGAACTGCTAAGTTATGGGGACGTAAACCAACCAACACCAGTTGTCAAGTGGTGGCAGGAGACAAACAAAGGCACCAAGGCACCCACACACACACCCACACACATATATATATAGGAGTAAATGTAAGAATAATCAAGTTAGGCAAGTTGATATACAAAAAATATTAAATACATTTAATACAGAAAATGTACAAATGTTTATAAGTAAAGAGTTTCACAGAATAGAAATGATTTCAGGAATTAAAGGATTTGAATAAAAGTTTTACGAGTCCAGCAGCTGTTTCCTGGGTGCTTAGTGGTCCAAAATAACGATTGTATATACATAGTACAGGGCTTATATCCCTTGTTGGGATCAGTATATCTTTTTTTGTAGACATGCTTAGAATTGCTTATCCATGTGTGTTATATATAGGTAGCGCTCAGCCAAGCAAGAGATATATGTTAAACCTCTTAACCACCACGAAGTGTATTCTATATGCAGAACATCTGTCTCTCATCTATAAACTATTGAACACTGCTTTTGTATATCTTAAACTGCCTCTCAAGAAATTCGACTTTCAAATAATTTTCTGAAGGTCTTGAATTGAAACAGCTGTAAAAGATGTTTGTCAATTTTTATGATTAATAAATAATAATTTCTGATTTACCTCTCTATTTTCTTATCTTATTATAATAAATAAATATATATAAACTATGGTTTATATATATTTATTAGTTGAGCATTAACTGTAGTGTTCAGCCTTCTTTGTATAGGTAACCAGTACTTTCATAGGATTTTGCTATCCCTGAATGAGGTTTGTAACATTTATTTGTATATATATATATATATATATATATATATATCATCATCATCATCGTTTAACGTCCGCTTTCCATGCTAGCATGGGTTGGACGATTTGACTGAGGACTGGTGCAACCGGATGGCTACACCAGGCTCCAATCTAATTTGGCAGAGTTTCTACAGCTGGATGCCCTTCCTAACACCAACCACTCAGAGAGTGTAGTGGGTGCTTTTACGTGTCACCCTCAGTATTATACGTACTTCCAGGTTTACATTTGGGCTTCTGTTGTGTGTGAATATATAATTGGAAAAATTGGAGTAAAAAATTGATAAATTCTGTGGCTACTATTAACTTCAGGCCACGACAGACAGTGAAGATACTCTTGAAGCCAAGAATTTGAACTTATGGAGACAATGTTTACATATCGCCTGAGAAAATCCAACTAGATCTCATAATGCAGCTCTTGTTTTTAGTCCTACCGGGTTTCTAGCAACCCTCCTCACCAGAATAGCCTGGTAGGGGAGCTGGTTTAGTTGCCAACAACCTGACCATGTAACAGGTTGTACTATGTTCCATGTTACTAGCAGACATCTATGGCTACTTTCAGAGTAATAGACACAGTGCATGATTTTATGTGCAACTAATAGTTGAGAAATACCTCAAATATGTTGAGAAATGCGTCAAACATATTCATTAAGCACAAACCATATATCATAATGAACTAAAAAATTAAATTAGAGAAGAAATGCAAACAGTTGAGAAGGTTAAAAAATGGAAATGCTATCTATTGACGGTATGATAGTTAGTTTTTCAGTGATACAGAGTTCACATTTGGTTCCTCATCTTTTGTATTTTCTGGTTTTAGCAATGATGTTCCAGTTTATCTGGGGGTTGCTTATTCCTCCTTCTTTCAATGTCCATATCATATTTGATAGGGATGCTGCATGTCTTTATTGTTTTTGTCCCTGAATGAGGCCAGGTGTTGTGTGTACCTTTCATTGAACGAGTTGCCCCTCATTCTGATATACATCTTTGTTACTCCAATGGGGTCCATGATTTTGGCCATGTATATAATTTCTTTTTCCAAACAGTTGCTGTTTAGAGAACAGAAATTTGGAGATCTACAGTTACATCGATTTTGGAGGTATTTCTGGTGTATTTATTTTTGTTGTAGTTGAGTATTATTGACCCTTTATTGGGGAGGCAACTATAGTTAACTTTAACAGTGTTGCTGTTGAAGATCTTGTGGTATTTGTGTTAATGTAGGAAGTGATTGTCTATTAATTTTAAGAATTTTTTAGGTATAGTAGTGGCTACATTCATGCTATAAGGTGGGTTAAACCATAAGATTTTCTTCTGTCTGTGTCTTCTTGGTCTATCTGTATTTGGTTCAATGTAGTTTATTCTATTCTTGAAGTTTCACCTTTCTAATGCAACATTATAGCATGGGGTGGATTTTTCGAAAGTGCCCTAGCTGCATATCTCATCGAGTGTCCTGTCCAATATCCTAAATGTTAGGCACTGGTATTGGAAAAGCAGAGTGAGATATTAAATGCCGACAGCTCTGAATTCCATATCTTCTGGAGTCTACAGAAGTAGTCTTTTGTTATTTTGGCTTTAGCCACAGCATCCCAATCGACTCTGAGGGACTTGTAGCTTTCATCATTAGAGATAGAGGAAATAGACAAGCCGTTGATGTACATGTTTTCTGCCTGGATGACAATTATTCTTTGGTTGACTATCATGTCTGAGCATTTATCTTGCCCAAACTCCATTCCTATATCTGTTGAGAATGTTGTGACTTATTCTAACTGTTCCTTGATGTTGGTCATATTACCAGAACACAAATTTAGATCAACAAAAAACGTGTGGGTAACATTGACTTTATTCTTTTCTGCATATCCCAGCATGCAGCCTTGGCATTTTGTTAACAGGGCTGACAAACATTACAGATAAATTACCACCCTGGAATATGACTGTTGATAGCTTAATCTTGTGTGTGTATGTGTGTGTGTGTGTGTAGAAGACAACCATCAACCCATAATGCCAAATAACCTAGATGGATGAATACATAGAAAGAAAGACAAATAAAATACGGACAACACAGAAACCATAATATGAATAATCGTCATGGAAACTCAAGACATCCATGATTTACAGCCAACAATCTCAAACATCCTGAATGACCCAATAAACATAGAAGATGGGAAGAAAACAGAACGTAGACATACAAAGAACATAAACCATCCACTCACCTTTGAGGGAACAAGAATCCAGGAAATAGAAAATGGAAAAACAGTGAAACAATTCCTTTTTTAGGGAGAAAATACCACAATCACACACCAGACCCGACACACATAGAACATATAGGCCCCAAAGATCATGAATTTGTCAAAAAGAAACCTCAACAAGAAAAAGATGAATCTCTGATCCCCGACCTTAATCTCATTGATTATGAACATTTTAACCGCTACCTCTGACTTATAGAATTCTTCAGCAATAAGGATGTAAACAGTGAATCAGTTATCAGAAATAAATCCCACTTCACCCGCTACAAGGGGAATGACAAGCATTTAGATGCATATACAGACACAGTTTTTAAATTTCCCCTTAGTACCCATAAATGCAAGAAAAAACCTCCATGAAGAAGGAAAGGAAAACTTACTAACACTGAAGAATGACAATTCAATCATCCTAAAAGAAGCTGATATGGGAAGGGTGATAGTAATCATGGACAAGGATTATTATAAAGACAAAATATTGGAAATGTTAATAAACCAAACCAACTACAAGGAAGAACCAAGACATCCAGAAAAAACGATAATGAATAAAATCAGAAGACTAATCAATGGATTCCAAGATTCCTTCACAGACAAGGAGAAAGATTATATAAGCAACTCTGTAATCAAAGAGGGCAATTTTTAGGGATTGCCCAAAATCCACAAAAGCTCTGAAATACAGAGAGCTATAAATGAACAAAGGAACCAATACATAAAAATACTAAGACCTACTGACCTCAAACTGAGTCATCTTTTGGATATACTCCTAAAAACTTTATGCCCATTAAAACTCAGCTCTGTATGGGATGGTATAGATTTCCTCCAGCACATTCCACCTCCTGTCCCAGAAGGTACCATACAAGTTTTGATGTCACCAATCTTTATACCAATATACCTCACACTTTGAACCTGGAAGCAGTCAAACACTGGGCAGAGAAACATAGAGGACAGATAAATGAATGCTTCAAAACTGACTTCATTACTAAGGCCACACACCTAGTACTACAAGAAAACACCTTTAGATTTGATAATAAAACATATTGACAGAAAAAAGGACATGGCTATGGGGATGTGGTTTGCACCATCGTATGCTAACCTAGTCATGGGATACTTGGGAGAGAGCTTTTACTTATGATTGCAAGAAATGCTTCCTGGATGACTGCTTCATCTTTTGGAGAAAATCAGATGAGGACCTACAAACATTTAATAATATACTCAACACAATTCATCCATCCATCAAATTCATGACAGAATCCAGTTGCAATGAATATCCACGTAAAAATACACAACTCCACAGTCACAACAGACATATTTTACAAAAAACCGACACACACCAATATTTGAATTTCTACTCTTGCCATTCCTCACACATCAAAAGGAATATCCCATGGCAAGATGTATCTGCACTGATTGACCCCAAAATACACCAAATCTGACTCAACAAGCTCAAGGGTTTCCTAACAAAACAGAAATACCCCAAAGAATTAATAAATGATGGAATTAAAAAGGCCATGAAACTGAACATCACACAACAAAGGACACCAAAGGAAAAACATTAATGAACACACGATTCCATTTATCAATACGCATAATCCCGAGGGGCTAAAATCTTTCACACCATAAAATCAAACCCACCTATATTCTAAAAAGCCCCAAAATGAAAAATCTGATTAATAAAAACCCCTTATGAAACAGTAGATGCCAACCAAAAAATCTCAAAAAACACCACACAAGAGCAAAATTCACATCAGAGAATGAATCAGAATTTTCCATAAAAGAATGTGAAGATAGCAGTAGTGGGACATGCAACGATGACAACAACTTCAAATATTTAGAAAATGGTTCCCACATAAAATTCAAGAGTGAAACAAACGATTCCTGCTACCAACGTGCAAAAATCCATAGACAACAGATCTGACAAGAAGAATTGTGCAATTCCACTGAGCAAGAATCTAGAAATGTGTGGTGAAGGAAAATTCAAAATCTTTTCCTTTTACAAATGTTCAAGAGATGACCCAAAGTTCTGAAAAACAATGGTGCTACACTCTCCAAAATAAAATGTATGAAAGAGAAACAAAGGAATGACATTCTGTCAAGAAGATTGGAAAGAGAAACAGAGACAGTTTGTATGAACCCCAATTCAAATGAAACAATGAACATTCCATGGTTAGCTCACTCAGACACTGTGCCCGGCTAATATGACTAAGGAGAAATAATCCTTTCTACTATAAGCACAAGGCCAGAAATTTTGCTGGGAGGGGACCAGACAATTACATCGACCCCAGTGCATAACTGGTACTTAATTTATCAATCCTGAAAGGATGAAAGCAAAGTCAACCTTGGCGGAATTTGAACTCAAACATAACAACAGTTGAAACGTCGCTAAGCATTATTGACATGGATTCTTTAAGTTTCATATCAATATCTTGCATAGAGGGACTTTGAGGCCAATTTCGTTGGATAATCGGTTTTTCAGTTGGCTTCCAGTCAGACTTGTAGGCGTTCAGACTAGACAGAGTTTAGGTGCCATCTGTGTGGATTACATCATTAATTGGTCTTGGGCCATACATCATCAGTTCTACCATGTTGTGGTCTGAGAAGATTGTCAGTGTTATCTTCACTTTATATATACAGATACAGCAGACAGACAGATCGAGAGATAGATAGAGAGAGAGAGAGAGAGAGAGAGAGAGAGAGAGAGAGAGAGAGAGAGAGAGAGAGAGAGAGAGAGAGAGAGAGAGAGAGAGAAATGAGAAAAATCGATTATCATATTGTATTACTGATAATGCTACAAAGGAAGTTTATTAAAAGGAGTAATTTTACAGAAGTAATGGAAACACGAATTTTAATATTTAAGTAATTTTCTAAAAAGTTTCATTTCAACTTTACGATTAAAGAAAACTCTGTTTTATGGAGGACTTTACATAAAACATTCATTGCTAAAACTATCTTTAATAGACAAAATATGGAAATAAAACAACAAACATGGAATGGTATTTAGGTTTATTACAACAAAAATAAGAATGGATGTGTGTGTGTGCGTGTGCATGCATGCATGTGTGTATGTGTGTGTGTGAGTGTGTGTGTGTGTGTATGCATGCGTGTTTGTGTGTGCAGATGTAGATAGATGTATGCATGTATAAATGCTGAGAGACCTAAACACGTGCAACAAACAGAAACAAATGTTAAAGGCTTTTCAGTTTTTGAGGTGAAAGTGTGTTCTGGTGATTTTGAAGAATTTGTACAAAGACAGTTTGTCAGCATTTCGTATCAAGCACCATCACATCATCGATAGCAATGTCACTCTGCACTGAACCAATGGTGCTTTCAAATTCAATCTGTGGAGAAATAAATTAAAGAATTTAATAAGCAACCAAACATTTTGAGTTTCAGGCGAGGATGTTGGGTGAACGAGACATTTTAGCCCAGTCACGCTCCACCACTCCCACCACCACCATAGCCACATTCCCACCTTTCCTCTGATGAAGGACTAAAGTCCAAAACATTAAGACTCTGTCTCTTCCCTTTAGAGTGTTCAGCTAATACGATACCCTATTTATTAAAGCTTTTCTTTCCATGTTGAGTTTTACATTTCTCTTTCTTTCAATTTTATTGGTCATGGCATCTACAATCATACATTTCCATCCAGCTTCCAAATATACCACCTTCAAAATCACAAGTAAAAACACTCTTTTGTGCCAGTCTGTAAGTCAGACATTCTCAGCTGTTCAAATACCAGCCTACAGAAATCAGAAATATCAAAGAAATTGCTATAAAAACAATTTGTAAAAACCTACACGACTAGGTGAAAAGCGCTTCATTTAATATGTGACATT
>NC_068981.1:198653969-198654485 GCF_001194135.2 Octopus bimaculoides | reverse complement strand
TATACATATATATACATATATATATATATAAATATATATATATATATATAGGTAAATGATAGGCTTGCCGGTGCTATAAATATACGACGGATCCCTCAATCATAAAATCACGTGGATATGCATTTGATTAAAACCGGAATAATGAGCTTAAATAGCACCCATCCTACATCCCCTTACAGGAAGACCAACACAACTTCAACTAAAACGTAAGGCTTTCTTTACCTATCGCTATTATTACACCACCATATACATTAATATACCCACCAATCACTTCTCCTACATCTCTCGCACCACAAACTCTTAGCATACTCCTCAACATTCTGATGAGATCTGCCAAACCATTGGCTAGATTGAAACGTTCGTAAATGACTATTACATAACATTCACAATGACTCACTACATAACCTCAACCTCCACAATGACTCATTACATAACCTCCACACAATAAAACAACGGTTAACTAGCCCAACAGAATTGCTTCTTCTTGTATTTGTTGCTCCATTCTCCACATAAATA
>NC_068981.1:198651082-198653255 GCF_001194135.2 Octopus bimaculoides | reverse complement strand
CTTGTAGAACTATATTCATAAAAAAAACATAGAACTATATTATCCCCCTGAAATTTGAGAAACAAACCACTTTTTTCTTTAAAAACTTCATTGCATGAGATTGATAGCATGAAATTCCCCGAAGTGAGCTCTGTTACTTAAGTTTATTAGAAAAATAGTTTGTTTTTAAAATAAAGAAGATAATGATACTTAACCCAATATTTTTTCATGAAATTTTATGTCAATACTTTTTTTATATAAATTTCTGTTGCAGGGGAGCAAAACTATGAAATGTGTCCTGCTTTCTTCTATGAAATGTGTCCTGCTTTCTTCTATGAAATGTGTCCTGCTTTCTTCTATTATTGAAGCTTAGATAAATATATTTTGATTTTAAAATAAAAAAAAAGTTATTCAGATCTAAATTTGATTGGTGGCGTTGCTTACTCTCCTGTAACATTGCTACAAATTTTGATGTAAACCTTTTTTTCTACTGGACCAAATCTCGATATTTTTATGCCAAAATGTAGCTAGGGACCAGTCCTCTGCAAAAATGTTGGCAGTTTTCAATTTGCTTAAGAACTGAATTAACGACAAATTTCTGAAGATGATGCTTGTGAGTAAATTATGGCCTTAAGAATATTATTCAACTACGTTAGTAGTTGAATGATATATATATCACCCATGCTAGCATGGGTGATGGACGTTAAACAATGATGATGATGATGATGATGATGATGATATATATATATCGACCACAGGACTTATTCTTTGTAAACCTAGTACTTATTCTATCGGTTTATTTTGCCAAACTGCAAAGTTACGGGGACGTAAACACACCAACATCGGTTGTCAAGCGATGGTGGAGGAACAAACACACACATACACACACACACACATATATGATGGGCTTCTTTCAGTTTCCATCTCCACTCATAAGGCTTTGGTCAACCCGAGGCTATAGTAGAAGATACTTGCCCTAGGTGCCATGCAGTAGGACTGAACCCGGAACCATGTGGTTGGGAAGCAAGCTAATTACCACACAGCCACTCCTGCGCCTATATGCATGTGTGTGTGTGTGTGTGTGTGTGTGTGTATGTAACTTCAGGAATAGTAACTTACTTTTGTGTCTTCAGTAGCAGTAAAATATATTTTCCCGTTGATCCACTTGTTTCCTTGGTTCCCAGATCTTGTAAACAGTTTTGTCGATGTTTTGCCCTTCACTATTTTATTGACAGAAAGTGAGCCCATATTATGGCCATACATGTGGAACCAGAATGACAAACAGTGAACGCCTGCCTTCAGAGTTGGTGTCCTGATTTTCGCAACAGACCCAGCATTTAATGAAGCCTCGGAATACAGGAAGTAACCTGGCAAGAAAGAAGCAAGAAGAATTTACAAGATGTGTGTGTGGGTGTGTGTGTGTGTGTGTGTGTGTGTGTGTGTGTGTGTGTGTGTGTGTGTGTGTGTGTGTGTGTGTGTGTGTGTGTGCAAACTAAAGGTGATAAGGGAGATGTGGAATGCTTCTAAGCAATGCAGAGATACATGTTGGAAAACCTCTGTATATTTCAAGCACAAAGGGCCATCTTCAGATGGATATGAAGTAATGTGTGCCCATCCAGCTATGCAAAATGGCAGGATTTATGGAGATACACATTTCGTTGATTTATCTTCCTGTAGATAGGCCTTCGTGTCCAAAATTTAAAGGTTTCTCAACTTTCATCTCTCCTTTGTTAGAAACGCTCTTCATTTCCCTTTTCATCCATTATTCTGCTTCTGTACTACAATGCTTCAAGTGAACTGCAACACTCTTCTTTCATACATATATTTACATGATGATGGCTGCAGAAGACCATTGCTGACCTTCAGGAACATTGTGCACTCTAAGATATGGGGGGAAAAATCAGTACATATTGAGCAGAGATCAGCAATGCCTGTGCAGAGTTTTAGGTCCAATAAGGCTTGCACAACACCTCACAGACCCTGTTCACTCTATTGGCATTATCCAGAGACAAGCCGGAGCAAGATGTCTGGTGCCAATATGTGTCGCAGGGTCAGGGTCCAAGTTCCCAGATTTTGCTCCAAGTTCTATGCTGCTGGTGAGATGCTAGCAGTTCAGACACGTTCGGTTGAGGAAGATGTAGTCAGGAAGAAAAGAGAAAAGTAAAAACACAAAGAATCTAATGTAAATAACGAT
>NC_068981.1:198647953-198650949 GCF_001194135.2 Octopus bimaculoides | reverse complement strand
GCAAAGAATCAAATGTAAATGGTGGGGTGGGTGGGTGTGGAGGGGGTGTTTTTGGCATTAGGTTGAACAGCTTTAAGTGTGTAAGCCTTTGATGGCCGACTACGGCAGTCAAGCACAACAGCATGATCAAGAATTTTGGTGGGGATGGGATTCCAGTCTCTAGATTTTGTGACTGCCTACACCAACACACACTCACACACACATATATGTGTGCATGTATGCGTTCATGCACACCTGCACCCACACACCTGCACACACACACCTGCACACGCACATACATACTGGCTGACATCAGTCATCCTGTCAATAAGCACATACATGCACTCATTCATGTACACACATACACATACACACATGCCCATCCACAAGATTCCTGATGTGAAGTTGTGTGTTGAAACAGATATTCTTATATTTAGGGATGGTCATTTTTTTTTTGCCAAATAAACACATGCACTATTTATATTCGTTCTTCCCTTGTTTATCATTGTTTTTATTTACTTATGACCATTATGTGGAAGTATTTTTTCACACACCTGTGACCTCTTCAGTGACTCTCCATCCCATGTCTCTCCTGTTTAGTCCATTCTGTCTTTTTATGGCGTGTATCCTTATCTGTACATAGGCTTGGAGGTGGGGGATTGGCAGGTTTGGAGGTGGGGGATTGACAGGCTTGGAGGTGGGGGATTGGCAAGCTTGGAGGTGGGGGACTGGCAGGCTGGAAGGTAGGTGACTACTCACCTATTATTGAGAAAGGAAACTGAAAAACATTTGATTCTTGAGACATTTTAGTTTTGGTTTTTCATATTGATTAAAATATTTCATGATCAGTGATCAGAAATCTTTTGATCAATATATATTGAATACTGGATTGAAAAAGATATATTGATATTGATTATTTCTAACTTTGATTTTCTTGTGTGTGTGTGTGTGTGTGTGTGTGCTAGATATGTCTAAAATTACTCAGAATCTAACCCTAAACATCTTTGACAAATATTTCTTCCTCCTTCACCTCCCCTTATTCCCCACTCCTCCTCCAATTACTCGTTTTCCTTTCCTTTTTACCCTTTTTATTCATTGTTTCTGCTATTTTTTTTTGTATGTCGTCATTGTATTTTTTTTTTTTTTTTTCCTATTTTACTTACATTTCTTATTATTCTCATTTTTCCTATTCTTCCCTTTATATTCATTTCCTCTTTTCTTCCCATTAGACTTATTCTCTCAATTCTTTCCATATTTACTGCTCTTATTCTTTCTGTTGGGTTGGTGCATAATTTTTGCAGCTTTTTTTTTTTCAATAAATTTTATTCAACAAAAACAATAACAACATTAAACAAAAACATTTTTAAATGATTATTCCGGAGCATATTCACCATCTACTTCAATGACTGCTTCCCATTTGCTTGGCAGACGGTCAGACTGTCACTTAAAGATGTTTTTGTTGAATATTGTTATTGTTTTTGTTGAGTAAAATTTGTTGGAAAAAAGCTGCAATAATTATGCACCAACTCAATAGAATATTTATTGCTCTAAGTAAGGTGTTGAGCTGGCAGAACCGTTAGCACGCCGGGAGAAATGCTTAGCGGTATTTCGTCTGTCTTTACGTTCTGAGTTCAAATTCCGCCGATGTCAACTTTACCTTTCATCCTTTCAGGGTTGATAAATTAAGTACCATTTGCATACTGGGGTCAATCCAATTGACTGGTCCCCCTCCCCAAAAATTTCGGGCCTTGCGCCTAGAGTAGAAAAAAATATTTATTTATTCTTATTCTTCCTGTAGCCCCTATAGTTCCCTCGCAATCCCTACATATCCATATTGTGGCCCATTTTAAGATATCCTTTCCTGCTCTCAACAATCTCTCACTAATGAACATCACAAAATCACATCTATGCCATACAAACAGGACAAACCAAATGTGGTCAATCTAACTGCTGAAATAGCAGCCAAATCTCTCTCACATCCCTCTTTAGGGTCTTTATCAAGAAAAGGCACAGTGGATAAGGTAGTCTTTGATATACTTAGTCAGTAAAAAGAGACAGGATTTTCACTGAAACAACTTTGATCATAGGTCAAACCATCCAACCCATGCCAGCATGGAAAGCGGACGTTAAGCAATGATGATGATGATGATGAGTTCAGGATTCACACTGAAATTGAACTCTAAACACTTTGGTTCATTGCCCAACAATTAAATTCCATTGAAATAGTAAACTTCAATATCCTCACCTTCAAATGTTCCGTATGTATGATCCATGGAAGGTCCTGTCTGCCAAGTAAGGGTTTCCTCATTTTTCCTCATCCAACTGTTATTTTTCACATTTGGACTAATTTCGCCATGGGTCCATCCGCACAGATCACTATCAAAAGTACAGTTAGGGGTCACCAAGCCAGCTGTCGTCAATGGACATTGAAAAAAAGAAAGTAATTTTCATATGAAATCTCATTGCAATATATTTGTTAATGGAAACGTTTGTGAAACTCTCATCTCGTTCCTGGTCGATTTTCCCAGATGCCACACAGGGACAACCTTTCAACAAATGCTAATTCTGATTCATATTCCTGCTTTCATATAATAAATAATTTTACTTTCCAATTTTCTCCATGGCCTTTTGAAGCTAGAACTTATTTTCTTTATTATTATTAATAAAATTAAAAGAAACCATTATTATTATTATTATCATTATTATTATTATTATTATTATTATTATTATTATTATTAAGGTAGAGGTCCGCCTGACTGGCTCCTGTGCCAGTGGCACGTAAAAAGCACCATCCAAATGTGGTTGATGCTCAGTCCACCTGACTGGCTCCCATGCCGGTACCACGTAAAAAGCACCAACTGATTATGACCAATGCCAGTACCCTCTGACTGGATCCCGTTCTGGTAGCATGTAAAAAGTACCCACTACACTCTCAGAGTGGTTGGCATTAGGAAGGGCATCCAGCCGTAGAAACTCTACCAGATCAGATTGGAGCCTGGTGCAGCCGCTGGCTCTCC
>NC_068981.1:198645651-198647943 GCF_001194135.2 Octopus bimaculoides | reverse complement strand
CTACCAGATCAGATTGGAGCCTGGTGCAGCCGCTGGCTCTCCAGACCTCAGTCAAACCATCCAACCCATGCCAGCATGGAAAACGGACGTTAATCAATGATGATGATGATGTAGAGAGAGAGCTGGCAGAATCATTAGCATGCTGGGCAAAATGCTTAGCGGAATTCCATTCATCTTTACATTCTGAATTCAAATACTGCAGAGGTCGACTTTGCCTTTTTGAGGTTGATGAAATGAGTACCAGTTACACCCTGGGGGTCGATGTAATTGACTATCCTCCTCCCCAAAAATTTCAGGCCTTGTGCCTACAGTAGAAAGGGTTGTTATTATTATTATTATTATTATTATTATTATTATTATTATTATTATTATTATTATTATCATTATTATTATTATTACTACTATTTTCCTTTTTTGTTTTCTGCTCTTCCTAACCCCAAGACTTCAAGTAACAACAAGTTGGATGTTTTATCATGGCTGTTATTTATGGTCAGCAAATGATTCATGAAAGGGTGCCAGAATCTGCAGAATGAAGCATATTATTGTGAGGACACATGGTGTAGTGGTTAGGATCTTGCCTTCATGATCATGAGACTGGTTTCAATCCCTAGCCTGGGTGGTGAATTGTATTCTTGAGCAAGACATTTCATTTCACATTGCCCTGCAATCGCTGCAACACCCGTGCACCTATTCAGGCAATGTTGATTTAATGGCGGAAGTGAGTTAATTTACAACACAACAAACATTTGATCACAATAGAAACAAATCATTTTCTGCTGCAGCTCGTTCAATGAAAACTGAATACTCATATGTCCTCTTCGGGGTCAATAAATTAAGTACCAGTTATGCACTGGGGTCGATGTAATCGACTTCATCCCTTTGTCTGTCCTTGTTTTTCCCTTCTATGTTTAGCCCCTTGTGGGCAATAAAAAAAAAAGAAAAAAAAAAGAAATGTTTGACCACCCCAAAATGCTTAGCGGCATTTCATCTGTCTTTACGTTCTGAGTTCAAATTCTGCAGAGGTTGACTTTGCCTTTCATTCTTTTCAGGGTTGATAAATTAAGTACCAGTTGAGTACTGGGGGTCAATGTAATCATCATGTTCATATAAGATTTTTAGAATAACGGATAAAGAAAAGTGCATGTTGTCCTCAATTCTGTGGATCTCGCTCCATGTTTGTAATGAGTTATTTAAGACTTTTTGACAGGGACCCACTTTCTGGAAGCTGAAGGTAGCAGTTATAGGGTTATACAGTGAACCCTACAGGGAATGGTTCAAAAAGGAAAATTAGAATGGAATTAGTAAAAAAATTATAAGTAAATGGTAGTAGAAAGCCTTAGAGAAGTGAGGAGGGATTAATAACTAATTTAGAAAAGGTTGTTCTTATTAAATCCTTCTATTGAACCTACCCCCTTCACACCCACCCTACACCTCCCTCCTACCCAGTCTCTTCCACAAACTCTCTCTCTCTAAAGAATTACTCAGATAAATCCTTTTACCTGGTTGGCGGACAACCAACTTCCGTTCTGGACATCCATACAATTTTTGAACTCGAAGAATGTCTAACTGACTCATACCAATGCGTTGACCAATTGTTACACCTTTCTTGAGAGATCTAACTGTTGGTATACTTCGGTCTATAGCAAATTCATATGGATTATAATGCATGATTGAATTGTAATCGTATGGAAGCCCTTGGGTGTTGATAATTGGTGGATACAATTTTAAGAAATTACTTTTGGCCTCTGAAACAAACAAAAGGAAAATAATTTCATTGTACAAAAGAATTATAATTGAAGATCAGGAAAAATAATTAATTATAAAAATATGTTTATATTGGCTGAGAAGTTAATCAGGGTGGGAGGAGTTATGAAGAGGAGTTATGAATTATGAGTTATGAAGAGGAATTAAAAAATCAAACTTACATCCGTCTTTGATTGAATCAAGAACAACAAACACTAAAAGAATTGTCTGGAGAAGTCAGCCAAGAGATTGGTGGGTGGGGAGGGGTGAGAAATAATGGGGTAAACCTCCTGTTGTTAGCAATATAAGCCATGTGTAACCCACATACACACACACATGCGCGCATGTCAAACCATCCCACCAAGGGGGGTGTTAAATAATGATGATATAATATATATGTGTATATATATATATATATATATATATAGAGAGAGAGAGAGAGAGAGAGAGAGAGAGGGGGGGGAAGAAATATAGATATATATACTGTAGATATATATGTGTGTGTGTGTGTATGTGTAAGTGTGTGTATATATATATATATATGTATAT
>NC_068981.1:198643932-198645523 GCF_001194135.2 Octopus bimaculoides | reverse complement strand
TATACATATATACATACAAGGTGATTCAAAAGTCTCCATACATATGAAAAATTAATTTTTTTTAATGAGAAAATGGTTTATAAGATCCCCTAGATTCCCTGATTTGACCCCTCTTGATTTCTGTCTTTGGGGGCATTTGAAAAGCATGGGTATTGCGGATAGAAAAAAGACATAAATCATTTGAAGGAACACATCACCAACTCATTTTCACACGTATCACCAGATGTGTTATTACGAGTTTCACATTGAGTTGGGTAAACGTATTGCAATGTGTATTCAAAATAATGGTAACCATATAGAGTCTGTTAAAAAAAAGACCTAGATCCAAGGCTCCTTCATTGGAGATACAATGATTTGGGAAAATATTGGGGAGCAGCAAACGTCAATGTTGAATTGATCAAACAAGGGAGACAACTCAAAACATATTTCTTATTAGGCCTCATCAGTGGAAATATAAATGTCAACAACAATAGCAGAAACAAATACAAAACTAATATATAGAAACATTTGTAATCAATTTCCTGAATCGGCCATAAGTTTGAATTATTTTGAAAAAAAATAATTGAAACACAGAAGAATTATATTTTAATTAGAATGATGCTGGTGATTAAACGGTTGAGTGAGACATTAATTCTTACTTTCTTTTACATTAGTCAAATTTATTTTGACATAATTGTCTCGATCTGGTCGACTCTGTTCATGATAAAATCCCAGAGTATGTAGCATTTCATGAATAACAATTCCTTTGAATCGACAGCCACGGCCGAGAGACATTCCTTGTGGTTTGCCTTTGTATCCAATATTACTGTGACACCTGCAGAAGAAACATCAACACTGGACCATTACTAAGGAGATTCATGTATCTGTCTGTGTGTCAACAAGGAGTATATATATATGGGGGTGGAGGTTAATAAATTGATCAGGTGGAGTGACAGGGCCCACGTCTTTTTGAGAATTACCAGAGAGGGGACATTGATGGGAAAGATGCTCATCATCTGTCAATGTATATGTGTATATATGTATGTCAATGTATATGTGTATATATGTATATACATACATACGTATGTATGCATGTATGTATGTATGTATATATGTATGTATGTATGTATGTATGTATGTGTGTGTGTATGTGTGTGTATGTATGTATGTATGTATGTATGTATGTATGTATGTATGTATGTATGTGTGTATGTGTATATGTATGTGTGTGTGTGTGTATGTATGTATGTATATATGTATGTATGTATGTATGTATGTCATTATTTGAGAAAGAACCGGTTTCTAACCAAGCTCCAAGGCCCCTTCATTGGAATTTCAACATCAGCAACAAGGTATTTTTGTTTGTATGTATGTATATGTGTGCCTTTGTGTATATGTTTGTCCCACACCACCGCTTGACAGCTGTTGGTTTGTTTATGTCCCTGTAACTTAGCAAAAGTGACTGGTAGAATAAGTATTAGCCTTTAAAATTAATAAGAATTGGAGGTCAATTCTTTTCACTAAAAAATTATAGAAGGTGGTGCCCCAGCATGGCCACAGTCAAATGACTGAAACAAGTAAAAGAGTAAAAGAGTATATATATATATATATA
>NC_068981.1:198640745-198643203 GCF_001194135.2 Octopus bimaculoides | reverse complement strand
AGTAGAAGACACTTGCCCACGGTGCCACGCAGTGGGACTGAACCTGGAACCATGTGGTTGGTAAGCAAGCTACTTACCACACAGCCACTCCTATATATATATATATATATATACGTTCAGTTATATATATATATATATATACACACATATATGTGTGTGTGTATATATATATTATATATATATATATATACATATACACATATATATATATATAATATATATATATATATATATATATATATGTATACACTTAGAAAATTGTTTGCTATGGCCAGTCAGAGAGTAACCATTAGTTTTGTACCTATAAATTTCTTAGCTGAACAGGTGACTCATCAGTCTCAAATGACCAGCTGCACAGAACCTCTCTACTACTGGGGGAAGGAACATGTCTCAGTCAATTAAGGTTGTAACCAAAAATTCCAGAACGAAATTCTTCTGGCAATAACTCTAGGTGGGGTTGGGTTATCCTTCTTAGATTGGTTCCAATTGTGACTGCATATAGATGACTGCTTTTCCCTAGTCAGCACATAAAATTAAGACATACATATAAATCATTGGGGGTCTGTGTATATTTATATGCATGTTAGTGAATGTATACGTATACACGAACAGAAAAAATTCTTTTACACCCACTTTCGATGTTGGTATGGATTAGATAAGTTGTCAGGTCTTAACACAGTTACTACCCCTTAGATGAGCTGACCATCATGCCTCAGTTGGTCGTTCCATTTTTCGTATGACTTCACACACTCCAATCCACATTTCAGAATGTCTTGTGCACATTCCATCAAAACAACAGCACCAGAGAAACATAATATTGCAGAGTCTTAGACAGACAGACAAACCACCCTTAACACCTGGCTGACATCACATATCACATGACCATTCTTTAACTCTATTTCCCATCAACAAAAGCATTGCAAATGATATCCAAATAGATAAATTCCTGAAACCATGGTATAGGCTTCAATACTTACCTGCATCAACTTCATAACCATTTATTGAAAACTTATTATTCTTCAAATAATCACTTGCATTCTTGAAACAGTCCTTAGCCTTACCCAAATCCTGTGCCAATATACACGTAGTTCTCTTCATCTGATTGGTTCATAAACTTTATACAATCTTTACCATTAAGCCTCGTCATTTCCTGAATATGTTGTATTCCTTCCATTATTGTTTCCTTTTCATACTGTTCTGTAATTGTTAAAAGCAACATCTTCAAACATTTGGACCAGAAAATGAATAAAACTCATTCAAATAACATCATCTCTGCCATCAACATTTTTGTTGAGTTGGTTGTAAGAAGGTTAGTACCATTGACAATCCTTTTTTAGGGCCTCAAAAACTGCTGGGAAGGAGAAAGCCATTCTCAAATCAAACCCCTGACCAGAACAAACTATACTCTGCTAAAGGGTGGCAAGGACCAGATACTGGCATTGAACTGGGTGGCAACAGAGTGAACTCCCCAAAATGCACCCAAAGAACAGGTGATAGATACACACACACACGCACACACACACGCATGCATGCACGAACACACACACACACATGTAAATAGTGAGTGCCGATCTCACGATGTTGGGCCTCACAAGGGTGACAATGGATAAACATGTCTGGTGATATGAGGTTCTTGAGAAGACCAACCCATTTCATGACACTAAGTTCTGGAAGTGCTTTGTATTTCACCCTCATGTAACATTAATTCCCACATCCCACCCCAATGATCCAAACACCATTTCTTCTTCATACTCTATTATTATTTTTCCCTCTCCATTGCCGCAGACCGACACCACTCCATCATCTCTCCTCTCCATCCTCCTTGGACTACCAACAGTATCATTGCTATTCTGTAACCCCTACTTCTCTACCCGCTGCATTCTCCTCTATTCCTCCCCTCTCCCACATAGCACCTTCAAGAACTCATGCACCCTGTCCAATCCTCTACTTTTCCCTGGCACACTGTCTTTAGGGGGTATTGATCCATTGCATTGATCCTAATGCTTATTTGACTTTCATAGATATTTTGTTAATCTTTAATTTACAAATCATTAAATTAGATTTTGATATAAGATCGGTTTGCATGGAGATATTTGTCATTTCTGTGAGCAATCACTGATTTAAGCTTCTGTGAACAAAATTATCAAAGTTTGACGTTTAAAATTCTTCCCCAAGACATCATAAAAAACACAAAGTTATCACTTACCAAAATAAGAATGAATGTTAAATGGAACCACACCATTTGGCCAGCGCCGCTTAAGATCTCCAACAGCATTTCTACTCTGCAGAAAAAATATTTTTCTTAAACTTTTCTTAAATAGCAATATTGGGTTGAAAAGAACTTGGTAAACTGTGTATCTATGTGTGTGTTGTGTGTTGTATGTGTGTGTTTGTGTGTGTGTGTGTGTGTGTGTGTTTGTGTGTGTGTGTGTGTGTGTATATGAGTATATGTATATGT
>NC_068981.1:198639366-198640680 GCF_001194135.2 Octopus bimaculoides | reverse complement strand
TGTGTGTGTGTGTTTGTGTGTGTGTGTGTGTGTGTACTTGAATAATATGGCAGAAATCTTTATCAAAGGACCAATATTTACCAGCGGTTTTGTGGTTTGATTAAAAATCAATATTTACCCAAGGACTATGTCCATCGAGATCAATATCACCTTGGAACATTCCTGGTAAAAGAAAAAAAAAAGAAAAACATGAAACAAAGCAACAATTTTTCCTGTTTAAAACTATTTTCGAAAATATCAACTTCGATGTTTAATTAAAACCAGGAAACCTTTCCCTCCCCTTCTTCTTTGATTTCATTTCTAATTACCAGCCCTTCTATTATATAAGGAACTAGTCAAGTAGTAGAAGGAGTAGTGGCAGCTGTTGTTGTTGTAGGCGGTGGTGGTGGTGGTGGTGGTGGTGGTGGGGACTTCTCTCGATATTCTTCCCTTCGGAGCATTGAAGCTTGACCAAGATTGTTAAAGACTTTGGTGGATTCCTGAATCTCATATGAATGATAAACTTGGTCACATTGGAATGATACACTAAATCACTTTGGGATTATATATTAGATCAATTAGGAAGGACACACTAAATCATTGAAGAAGGATACACTAGATCAC
Organism: Octopus bimaculoides; assembly: GCF_001194135.2. Lineage (NCBI taxonomy): Eukaryota > Metazoa > Mollusca > Cephalopoda > Octopoda > Octopodidae > Octopus > Octopus bimaculoides. Next base: position 198,640,077 of record NC_068981.1, on the reverse strand, counting down.
TTAGGAAGGATACACTATCATTAAGGAAGAATTCTCTATTACTTAGAAAGGATACACCAAATTCCTTTAGGCAGCATTACTGGTAGTAATAGAGTTTGTGCTTATGTTGATAGTGATGATTTTAGTGGGGAGACAGTGTGTGGTATGGGAGGGGGAGGGGGGTTATCATTGCTGCTGTTAGTGGTGATGTTGTTGCTAACAGTCTTGTAAAATTAATGGAAACTTTGATAATGCTCAGTCCTGAGATTGGACAGTAAACTTCAGCCACAACCATCAACCATGGTCATAAATTCAATTCTGTCAACATTACATTTTTTGTGTTTGTTTCTCTATTTCTTTCCTCTCCTTTTCGGTGTCAACACAGCAATAGTTGCGTACAAATTTACAATAAAAAGACTTCAATTAATATTATATGACCATACCTGGGACATCTTCTGGGTGAGCAGGATCGAATCCTGGAAAGGAAAAAGAAGATTTGCATATTTAGTATCACACAATATCATACATGTCATACAATAACCTTTTTGTTGTATATTTTTTTATATATTTTGGATAATTTTCCGTTTGTTGTATTTTTGTTAAATTTTTGAAATATTATTTATGTAACACTTTCCACTATTCATTTTTTTACTCATTTGTAAAATATTCTTAGAATATTTTTTGCGCAACGTCTATTTCTCTCTCTCTCTCTCTCTCTATCTATCTCTCTCT
>NC_068981.1:198638629-198639356 GCF_001194135.2 Octopus bimaculoides | reverse complement strand
TTCTCTCTCTCTCTCTCTCTCTATCTATCTCTCTCTCTCTCTCTGTCTCTCTCTCTCTCTCTGTCTCTCTCTCTCTGTCTCTGTCTCTCTCTCTCTATCTATCTCTCTATCTATATCTCTATCTATATCTCTTTCTCTTTCTCTCTCTCTCTCTCTCTCTCTCTCTCTATCTATCTATCTCTCTATCTATATCTCTTTCTCTTTCTCTTTCTCTTTCTCTTTCTCTCTCTCTCTCTCTCTGCCTCTCTTTTGCTTTCCTCCCTCTCTCTTTCTCTTTTTTCCCCTCCTTCTTTCTTTCTGACTTTCTGTCTGTCCTCCTCTTGTCTCCAATCTTGCAGGACATTTTCATTTTCCTTTGTGTTACTCCATGCATATCCATCATGTGACAGCACAGCCTTTTTTGTTGTATATGTTTTATAATACTTTATGGTATTTTTATAACTATAACGAACATTTTCAATACATATATATATATATATTACGGAGATGCACTTGCATAGCAAGTGACCTGATCTGAGATCGTGTGCTGGAACGAAAACAATTGCAGCGTGGAAGGTGTTTATAAGCCATTTAAAATAACACACAAAATCCGTTAGATTCACTTCAACATTTAAATTTAATTTGTCAAAATATTTTCGGCGCTTTGAAACAGCGACCTCTTCACTGACAAAATTGTGCTGCATCACTGTATATATATATATATATATATATATATATATATATATAT
>NC_068981.1:198635218-198638530 GCF_001194135.2 Octopus bimaculoides | reverse complement strand
TTAAAATTAAATTAAATTTCACAATATATAATATATAAATATATAATTTAGAGAAAAAAGCAATTATTGAATTTTTGGATTTTTATTATAGGTCTTTTTAGTGTATTTACTTGTTAAATTTTTCTATATGTGATTGTGGATTTTCATGGATGAATTCAATAATTGACAGGATATTGTGAAGGGAGGGTGATTAAAGAGTGCAAGTAAGTGGCAAAAGACCTGGGTATATATAGAGTGGGAGGGGCTACTGGATAGCAATGATACAGAGAGATGGGGGGAGAGAGAGAGAGAATACATAAAATTGCTGAGAGGGTTTAGCCTGAATCTCTGTGCTTTCAGGTTTCAGGTGAGAACGCTCCACCATCGACACAATCTTCTCTCTTTGACAGCTGCAGAAGAAGTGCTGAGAGCACCTTTTTTGACCTCACAAAAGCTTTTGACCTAGTCAGTAGAGATGGCCTGCTCAAAATCCTTGCCAAGATTGGCTGTCCTCCAAGACTTCTCAGGATTGTCCAATTGTTTCATGCGGACATGAGAGATGTCATTCAATTTGATGGGTTTTTTCTTCAGAGGCATTCAACATACATAGCAGCATGAAGCAGGGCTGTGTGCTTGTCACCACCCTGTTTGGGATTTTCACAGACGTGCTGAAACATGCATTTAAGACATCAACTGATAGTGTTTACCTTCACACCAGATCAAACAGTAAACTGTATAGTCTGTTGAGGCTGAAAGCAAAATCCAGAGTGTACCAGATACTCATCAGAGAAATTCTGTTCACGGATGACACAGCACTGACAGTGCACTCTGAGGAGCAAATGCAGCACCTCGTGGACAAGACTCTGAAAGGTTTGTCAGGAATTTAGCCTGACTATTGACCCAAAGACCACCATACCACCATCAACAAGCTGGAGGCAGTCCATGAATTCACTTATCTCAGTTCTACCATCACTGATAACTTCTCCTTGGAACCTGATATCAGTAGATGAGTCAGATGAGCATCCTCCACATTTGCCAGGCTCACAAAGAAAGTCTGGAGAAACAGGAAACTGGCCACAAACGCCAAGATTGCAGACCATAAGGTGCGCATCCTCAGCACACTACTTTACGATGATGAGACGTGGAGCCTCTACTCCAGGCAGGAACAGCATCTTGACGTCTTTCACCTTCATAGCCTGAGATGCATCTAGGATATTGAGTGGACTGACCGAGTCAACCAAGTCCTCAACCACACCAAGATACCCAGTATATTCACCCTGATCCAACAGCACCGTCTACACCCCCAGACGGGAGGATCCTAAAAGACCTCCTGCATGAGGAATTGGCCACCAGCACAAGAGCATGAGTATAACCTCATCTTTGTTCCAAAGATGTCTGCAAGAGAGATATGAAGTCAATAGATTTGGATGTCCTGAGATGAGAGGAGTTTGCAAATGGTTGCCCAGGCTGAAGACTTGGCAGGGAGATGGAGGGGAAGAGAAACTGGAACTTTCCAAGGTAAAGTTGCATCCAAAGAAAGGTGCAGCCAGTTGTGCCAGTAGAGAGCTTCTTCAAATGTGACTGGCACTCCCATGTGGGCCTGTGCTGTCACAGCAGGCACTGCTCCACCATCAACAGCAGCTGACACAAATTCTCCAGGCACAGATCAAAGGTCTATCGAGACCAATGGATGCCTGTTACTCAGTGTGTGTGTGTGTGTGTGTGTGTGTGTGTATTACATGTTTATAATGTTTGTTTGCTGAAAAACATAAAAACGGGAAATTAAAAAATATCTTACCTTCGGGCAAATATTCAAACTGCAAAGAAAAGATATTTAATAGGAATATTATGTTTAATAATGATTTTTTAATTAGAGATAAGATTGTAATATTTGAAGGAAGACTATAATTAACCCCAGTATTTGGCTGGTACTTTATTGACCTCAAAATGAGGAAATATAAACTTGACATTAATGGGATTTGAACCCAGGACAAAAAGGATTAAATAGAACACCCTTTGTCTACCCTCCTGCTGTTCTCTGAAAGGTATGTAATAGTGTCTTTCGATGATGACACAAGTTCACCTTAGTTGCTGAGAGAAGGCACAATCAGACGAACCTGTTTTATTGACCCTGAAAGACTGAGAGTGAAACTTAACCATGGGACAATTTGAACTCAGAACATAAAAACACAAAATAAGATATCACATGAAATACATTAGCACTAATTTAACTTAATTGTTCTTCTTCTGCAGATGTCGTCCCTAAGTTATGTATCCTTAAACAATTCTACTTTTTTTTTCAACTATTATCTAATTTAATGCATTTAATTGTAAATTCAGTCATTATTGTTTAAATCAAGTACAGTTAACACCATGTTTCGTTGATAAGATCAGAATAAGACCAAAACATGTCCAGAGTTTTCTCCCATACTTTCCAACAAAAATGAAAATATTAGTGAGTGACTGATGTTTTTTTAGCCACCACATATATATTTCAAGTTAGCTCACAAATGCTTTTTACATTATTTATGTTAACAAAAGACTGAAGTGTTGTTTTTTCATGCAGATGGTGTCCCTGAGATATTTATTCTGTAAGCAATCCAAATTTAACTGTTAAATAATAAAAACTAATAATAATAAAAACTAATAATAATAAAAAATAGCAGAGAAAAAAAGCGTTGGAATTATGAAGAAGAAAACTAAAATACCTCAGACTTTATTGGTATGGCACCAATAGTTCCAAAACAAAAGAGTAACAATACAATGATATTCCGTGACATATTTGATGTTGCTGCTGCTACTGCTGTTGTTGTTGTTGTTGTTGTTGTCTGTGTCTTTGTCAGACAGACAGGCAGTGTATTCTTGAGGACATGTGATGTTCTTGTTAGAAAGTCAAAGTTCTCTTTTAATGGCTTTGGTTGAGAAACTCCATGTGGTCAGTTGATAACTATGGAGAAAATGGCATATGGCAGCAATGAAACACACACACACACACACACACACACACACACACACAATATAAAAATATGAACAAAGATTAAAAAAATAGATAATTGTTACAAAGCCACACACATATGTATATACATATATATGCATATGTATGTGTATATATATATATATATGCGTGTGTATGTACATATATATAAACACATATGTGTGTGTGTGTGTATGCATGTATATATATATATATATATATATATATATATATATATAATAATAATATTAGGGACAAAATCCAAAATTACAGGTAAAAACTCAATTAAAATCAATTTATAAAAAAATTAAAATTAAATTGAGCTTTACAAAGTTCATGAACCTTGGTTCTTTTCCCTA
>NC_068981.1:198627338-198633518 GCF_001194135.2 Octopus bimaculoides | reverse complement strand
ATATATATATGTGTGTGTGTATTTGTGTGTCTGTGTTTGTCCCCCCTGATGTGTTTATGTCCCCGTCACTTAGCGGTTCGGCAAAAGAGACCGATAGAATAAGTACTAGGCTTACAAAGAATAAGTGCCGGGGTCGATTTGCTCGACTAAAGGCGGTGCTCCAGCATGGCTGCAGTCAAATGACTGAAACAAGTAAAAGAGTAAAGGAGTATATATATATATATATATATATATATATACACACACACACACACACATATACATATGTGTGCGTGTGTGTGCATGCGTGCGCACGTATGCACATATATATGTGTGTGTGTAAATCATCATCATTTAACATTGTCATGAGTCGGATGGTTTGGCAGGGTCTGGTGGTCCCAAGGACTGCATCATCTCCACTATTTTGGCAGGGTCTCTAAGGCTGCAAGCCCTTCCTAATACCAAAAACTTTACACCATGTCTACTGGATGCTATTTTTATGTCACCAGCACCAGAGAGGTCACCATGCAGCCTGCAAGATGACAAACCCCAAGGGAGCAGCTTCAGGCTGGGAGATGAGGGATTAAGTATGAGAAAAAGAAACAGAACTGGTTTCTGCTTGAAGTCAAGCAGTTTGACTGCTTACATTTTAGAAGAAAGAGTAGGGATGATCGGGTGGAGCTGGCCATCAATTTGATGTCGCTTAAGTTCCTTGAAATACTATACAGACACTGAGATACAGTGCTACAGCATGGCCACAGTTAAGCAACTGAAACAGGTAAAATATCAAAGGTACTACCAGCTTCCTGCTTGCTCTCGCAGTCCAAGAAATTCATATTGCAATCTCTGTTTTGATGGATTTGAATAAGTCTTAATAAGTAGGAAGGCAGACAAACCACAAATCCCTTCAGGTAGATGGCTCTACTCAATCTGTAGAAAAGGCGTAGGTAGAAACTCCATAAGATGTACCCAGTGTAAGCTATGGACACATAAGAGGTGCAGCAATATCAAAGGCAGGTTAACTGGGAAGATAGTTTTTGTATGTGGCAGATGCTCAGGAGCAATAAACACTGAAAATGTGCAGAGAACAACTTCTACCACATTCCAGGGAGAAAAACTAGAAATAGTTGAAAGCTTCCGTTACCTAGATGACCAAGTCAGTAGTGGGGTGGATGCTCTGAAAGTGTAGCTGCTAGAATAAGAATAGCCTGGGCAAAGTTTAGAGAGCTCCTACCTCTGCTGGTGACAAAGGGCCTCTCACTCAGAGTAAAATGTCGACTGTATGACACAATGACACATGTGTATGAACAGCCATGCTACTTGGCAGTAAAACATGGGCCGTGACTGCTGAGGACATGTGTAAGCTAGATGTGTAATGTCAGTGTGCATACACGACAGAGTATAAGCGCCTTGAGAGAAAAGTTGGATATAAGAATCATGAGTTAACTATGCTGGTATGGTCATGTGGCAAGAATGGATGAGGACAGCTGTGGGAAAAAGTGTCACACCCTAGCAGTTGAGGGAACCTGTGGAAGAGGCAGACCCAGGAAGACCTGGGATGAGGTGGTGAATCATGACCTTGGAACATTAGGCCTCACCGAGGCAATGACTAGTGACCGAAACCTTTGGAGATATGCTGTACTTGAGAAGACCTGGCAAGCCAAGTGAGACCATAACCGTGGCCTATGCCAGTGGTGTATAACCAGCCCATTTATGAGTACCCTTCAATCATTGGATAATAAACTTTGCTTGTGAAGACTTGTTGAGTCAAGTGAAATCAAAATCGCTGATGTGGCTGATGACAATACCGCTTTATTGGCACCTGTGCCAGTGGAACATTATAAACACTATCCAAACATGATCGTTGCCAGAGCCGCTGACTGACTCCCATGCCAGTGGCATGTTAAAAGCACCATTCAAGCATGTTATGACTTTAAGGGACATATTAAACAAGAGGCAGCTGCCAAACTTAGCTTCATGAACGCCAACCTGAAATGTTACATTGTCACTGCTGACTCTCACCTTACCAACTTTTCCTCAGTACATGGTTTGCATGGCTTCCATAAGCCATTCATCTAACTCCAGCTTCTTTAGGAACCACCAGTTTATAAAGCATTGAAGCTCATCAAACACCTCCTTTAACTCGACAACTGCTCATTTGAGTGGTTTACTCATAAAATGCTTCTGTCTCACAAAGAAGGGAGAGTCAATGGTACTTCGTCCTGGCACTTTGCTAAACTGCATCTCATCTACACTAATTCTTCTTCTAATCAGTTGTGCTTTCAGTAACTTTCATAACTTGGGCCATCAGTTTCTTGCCTCCTCTCTCTCTCTCTCTCTCTCTCTCTCTCTCTCTCTCTCCCGGCAGTTGGACAATGATTCGGTTATTCTGTGTTATGACAGAAACAGCATCTGTTATGTCCATCTGTTATGTCCATCTGTTATATTCATTTGATGCTAGTCAATGGATACCACAGTTCTCTGCACCATCTTATCACCTATTTGAATGATTAACATGTGACCTGCCTCAGCCAATATCTTCAGTGTCTCAGCCATTGAACCTGATAGTCCAGCTGCCTATGCTTCTTTCATAGTCTTTCATAGTTTTAATTTGACCCTTCAGCTGTCAACTTCAAAGCCTGCCCTCTCTGTTTGATTTAATTGAGTTAGTTCCCCTCTTACCCATGCATTCTTCTCATATATGTGTGTGTGTATGAGGGAGAGAGAGAGAGAGTGTGTGTGTGTGTGTGTGTGCGTGTGTGTATCAATCTCCACTCAAATGTGGATGTTCTGTTAAAACAAACTATACTGTGGTAGATACCATGAGAGAGACTCTCATATTAATAACAGGAAACAAAATATCTATAAACTTTTATATAGCTTAAATGTTTGTTCTGATATTATCAGGACTTTTTGCTAAACACCATAAATAAGCACCTCCCTATAGCTTGTAGATATCAAAGAAATTTTTAATAGAAGCACCATTAAAGTAAGCTACTTTTGTACTGAAAGCTTTCTGGCATGACCATGTAAAACTTCTTTTTTACTATATAATTGCAACATTCTTAACATCTACTCTCTTAACAAATGTTCCTTTTAAGGCTATGTTGTCTCTCTTAAAAATAACAGTGAAACAAGAGTTATATAGAGCTTGCTTAAAATACTTTCGAAGAAAGACCTTTGCAACATACATACATGCTCAGATACTCATACAGATGCCTCACCACTTCAGTTTCTAAAGATACCCAGAGTTCAAAGACTGATGATACTAACAAGTGAAAACTCAATTGGTTCGTTCTAGAAAATGCATCATTAGAACACACATGCGTTAATGGTTCCAGAAGTGATTTTTGTCTCTCAGAGAGATTATAACATCCTACCACAGTGTTTTGTAATTTTGAACAAAAGAGTGGAATTGGTTAATGCTTGCAGACATGTCCTGCTACCAACTGGCTAAAACAATTTATTTCCCACAAAATAAATTTACCATATTTGAAAGATGGCCACATAGGAAAAACATTCAGTTCAGCATTATCATCATCATCATCATCATTGTCTAATATCTGTCTCCCATGCATGCATACATAGGATGGTTGACAGGAGCTGGCCAGGTAGAAGACTACCCCAGGTTATTGTGTCTATTATGGCAGGGATTTTACAGCTGGATGCCTTTCCTAACACCAACCACTCCACAGGGTGGATTGAGTGCTTTTTACAGGGTACCAGCACAGGCAAGGTCAGTTTTGGCGTGGTTTTTACAGCTGAATAACCTTCCAAATGCCAACCACTTTACAGTGTGAACTGAATGCTTTTTAGGTGATGCCAGCACCAGCAGGGTCACCAAGTAACTTGCAAGACAAGGAGTTATTCACATTATTTACACTTGACGGATATTTGTCCTCATCTCGTTTGTTGTTAACACATTTCAGCTGATACACCCTCCAGCCTTCATCAGGTGTCTTGGGGAAATTTCGCACCTGGGTTCTTATTATTATTGTTATTGTTGTTGTTCTCATTCCTAAGGTATTTTTTGATGTTGTCATTGTTGTTGTTATTATTATTATTGAGTGAGAGAGCAGTGCATGCCATCAAAGTGACACTGGGGTAAAATATACAAAGCCCATTATACCCATCATGACTACCTGTCTGATAAGGGTACACCAGGCACATGCATCACAACCATATGTGCACGACATGGTGATCTCATATCAAGATAAACAGTGCATGACCTCGCAGGTGGGGCCCAGTTAGAATTTTTTTCAGGTCGAGTCGCCCATCCCACTCAAAAAGTCCCTGAATAAGGTTTGTTTAAGGATGTTGAGCAAAACACCCTTGTTTCCAAAGGTGAATTATTCAAACCCCAAAGAACTCCTCTCAACACATAGCTATGATGCTTCCCAACTACTTCTGCTCATGATCAGAGATGCACATATCGTCAGCTACCAAGTGACATGCTCAACTGGTTAAGATCATGCAACAGACAAGCAAATCTGTGGTATTAAGCAGAATATTTGCTGTAGCCCATCTTTTATACCAAGACAAAACAACGTACATGACAACACTTCCAATCAATTATTATTATTATTATTATTATTATTATTATTATTATTATTATTATTATTATTATTATTAGTATTATTATTATTATTATTATTCAGATCACTGCCTGGAATCGAACTTGGAATCTTGGAGTTAGTAGCCCGCACTATTACTATTAAACAGTTCTTAACAGTAGTCAACTTCCTTACCTTTATGTGGTTTATACACATGATACTTAATGCAGAAAAATATCATACTTTTGTCTGTGAATAAATGCCTACAGCTTGTGTTCTGTGTAGGATAAATGAATAAATAAATTGTTGACACATTTTCTAATGATATTTTGGTAATCAATCAAATCTCTTTGACTAATCTCAGTTTAATGGGTTTACAAATATTTTGATTCTTTATCGGCCCCCTATTTCCCTTTTTTTTTTTATAATTCCATTCAATGATCAAGAACATGAAGCCCAAAGTCAAAAAGCTTTACTGTTTTGTATGTGTGTACGTGTGTGTGTGTGTGTGTGTACGTGTGTGTGCATATACATGCACTTTTAAAAGTATATGTTGATGTGTGTGTGTGTGTACATATATGTGTGTGTGTGTGTGTGTGTCTGTGTGTGTCATCATCATCATCATCATCGTTTAACATCTGCTTTCCATGCTGGCATGGGTTGGATGGTTAGACTGAGGTCTGCAGAGCCAGATGACTGCACCAGGCTCCAATCTGATCTGGCAATGTTTCCACAGCTGGATGCCTTTCCTAATACCAACCACTCCAAGTGTGTAGTGAGTGCTTTTGACGTGCCACCAGTACAGGAGCTAGCTAGGTGGTCCTGGCATTGGCCATGCATGCACATACACCAATTAATTTCCTTTGCCTTCTATCACTTTTTCCTGTTGGTTTTAAAAAACAATATTCCCTCTCCCATCAGCAGTCTTTATTTTCTAAAAATTTTGATTATCTAATAATAGTTAACTCCCTTGGTGGTGATTTTTAGATTTGAATCAGTCCCAGAGGACGTTTATGTGTCCTAATTGCAAAGATAAGTTTAGTCAGTTGAAGTTTTGTCCCTCAGTATTTACAAATGTAATGGCCTTCCATATTTCTGTTCTATATCAGTCCAATGTAAATAATGTACCTTCCATACTTGTATTTAATCTGTAGAACCTTCCTTCCAGGACTTTCCCCTCGGTCCTATTGTTGAAGGAATATCATTGAAGATCTGCAACTCAATCACAAAATTATAAAACACAAAAATAGAGAATAAAATTTTTTTTATTTTGCTCTGAAGATAGTTAAATGTGTCGGCTGTGCATTGACATAAGACGATATTTGCTATTTATTGTAGCAAATCCCCCCTGAGCCATGCAACCGTGAAGAATCATCATCATCGAAGTGGACGTTAAATGATAATTATATATATATATATACATATATATATATATGCACACACACATACACACACACACATATATATTCATATGTATACACGTATATATATCCATATATCCTTATATATATAAATACATATATATACATATACATACACACACACATATATATGTATATATAAAATGCATATATATATACACATAAATATGTATGTGTGTGTGTGTATATATATATATATATATATATATATATATATATATATATAT
>NC_068981.1:198625353-198626973 GCF_001194135.2 Octopus bimaculoides | reverse complement strand
ATATATACATACATGTTTGTATATATATGCATATATATACATATACACACACATACATGCATATCTTTATATATATATATATAATATACATATACATATATATATATATATAAAACCAAAAGATGAGATCAGAAAGCATTGTTGTTGAAGTGTTCCAGGTTCCGAGCTCAGAGTTCTTCATGTCTGCTGATGTCTGTTGATTCTTGCGGATAGGAAGCAGAGTCTTTCTTTCCATTTCCTGCCATTGGTGTTGTTGTTGTTGTTTCTACAGAAAAACGGAAAAAAAAAGAAAAGGTGAAAAAGAAAGTGTTGTAATTAAAGAAATATGTCAATCCATATTCAATGTGTTAAAGATCGATAATTATTAGCTTCCAGCCTGAGCAGAAAGTCAGAAATCACTAGGAAGGTTCAATGACATTAACTGCAACATTTGATGGTTATTTTATTTTATTGATTTCTAATAAAAATTGAACGAGAATCAAAACCACAACATAGAAAGATTTAACTAACTGTAAAATGGTATTTTATGAGAGATGGCATCAAAACGTAATGTTCAACCCATCTCTCCATTTGCTGGGGTTTATCTCTGAGCTGCTTCCCCAATAAAGATTTTAGGGGTGCTACTTTGATGATCTGTGGTCCAGGAGCAATTCAGATTTCCTCAGACGTCCTCCTTATGTCACCAGAGGTCAGAGATCTTTCCCAATTGATTACTCCTCGAGGAACGAGAGAGGGTACAGAGAGTAGAGCAGGAGGGAGAAGCATGTGGGGTTTAAGAGGGGAATAAGAGTATGGGGGGGGTAAGAGATGGTTGGAGTGAGTGATGAATATGAGCGGAAGTGTGGCTTGATGAGAACTTTTAACCTGAGCTGGAGGTAAAGTAAGAGAGATAGAAACAGCTCAGGAAGGATGAGAGATCAGAATGAAGGGCTGAGTGAACTTCCATAGAATAAAATCAACAGAGAGTCATTTTGGTTACAATTATTGTTTACTTGTTGAATATTGTTTTATTTGATTTTATTTTCAGGCAATAAATATATATTTTTTTTTTTTGGAAATTAGTATTCATCTCATCATTTTGTATAAGCACCAAGAAATTTGATAAAAGTCAAATTTCAATTATTGCATATATAGACCCATATTTCCTGATATTAACCATTGTGGCAAAACTATCCTTCCAGATTCTACAGTTCTATATTTAAGAGATGACGAATTATGTACATTATTTACATTTGGTGGAATATTTATCCTCATCTTGTTTGTTGTTAACACAACGTTTTGGCTGATATACCCTCCAGCCATCATCAGGTGTCTTGAGGACATTTCAAACATGGGCTCTCATTCCTAAGGTATTTTTCGATTTTATCATTATTATTATTATCATTATTATTATTATTATTATTATTTTATGTTTGACTTTTGTTTTGCATTTGTACAAGTTGGATCCAAGTCTCACCCAGAGACCTCAAGAGACAACAAGTTAGAAGTTCATGTAGGTGTTATGCCTAGGGTACCATATATTTGGATTTGTACAGTTTTGTTCAAGTGAATGTTTAAGAAACCATAAGAAAATTATGTGTTTGCTTTAAAATTTGAGATCACATAGACAGTATTTTACGT
>NC_068981.1:198617467-198623798 GCF_001194135.2 Octopus bimaculoides | reverse complement strand
TATTATTATCATTATTATTATCATTATTATTATTATTATTATTATTATTATTATTATTATTATTATCATTATTATCATTATTATTATCATTATTATTATTATTATTATTATTATTATTATTATTATTATTATTATTATCATTATTATCATTATTATTATTATCATTATTATTATTATTATTATTATTATTATTATTATTATTATTATTATTATTATTATTATCATCCAGGTCACTGCTTGGAATACCTTACTTCCAGAATTGCCCATCATTTGAAGGGTAACACTAGTAGCAGCAGCAGCAGCAGCAGTAACGTTTTCATTATTAACCCTTGTGGCAAAACTATACTCCCCCCAACAAAAAAAAAGTTACCTGTCACATGGTCGCAGGGAGGAAGGGGTTAACTCACAAGTTTATATATGTTTTATGTTCCTTTAAAGTGCGTGCGTGCGTGTGTGTGTGTGTTACAATCACACCTACCTTTCAGTGGCATAAAAGGATGGTCTTTTAGAAAGTTGATACTCTTCAGAGCTGGTTTCCAGTTGCTGTATTCCATGTCATCTGAAATATGGAATTGGGGAAGATTCCACAACATGGAAAAAATGAAAATAAAAGCAGTTAAAAATTATTACACTCTTGTAGAGGCAGGACCACACCTATGGCCCTCTACAGGGGCCTCAAGACAAGTGGGAGGGAAGGAAGCAGGTGTTCTCTAATGACGGACCTGACCCAAATGTTTACATCAGAGTGGAACCCTGAAGACACACAAGGGACCAGAGGGTTCTCAGATCTCTTCTTCAATCCACTTCTTCACTCAGTAATTCACTATTTGCTTTTCACTTTTTTTTGTTTCAGACCATTTCACTGTGGCCATGCTGGAGCACTGCTTTTAATCGAACAATTTGACCCCAGGATTTATCCTCTGTAAGCCTAGTACTTATTCTATCAGTCTCTTTTGCTGAACTGCTGGTGGAAAGCTGGCCAGTCAGCCAGCTGAAGGCAATTAATGAAGGTAATTAGTGAAGGTAATTAGTGACAAGATTGTCCAGGAACACAGATAACTAATGTTTATCACTAGCTCATTTTAGAATGTCAAGTGTCATTCTGTCTCTCTTGATGGCTGATGAAATGTCAGACAGAATGTGCCATCATTCTGGCTTTCTCCACAATTTCACTGTCTCTGTCACCCTTTAAGGGCTCATTACTACTACCAAGGACATAATCAGTAAAGATGAAAACGGTAAAAGTGACCTCCCTTTTGTTTTTAATCACCTTTTGAGGGTCTGCATCAAACCAAGGAACTCAACCTGTCTTTAAGAACTGATATAGAATCAAACAAACTGTGAGGATTTGTGTTATGGACTCAAATGATTATAACAGCTTTGAGCTGCCTTCGATCTGTGTGCTTTATGCTATTCATCTTTATTAAATACATAGCTGGGTTTGTTTGTTATTTCCAGGCTGATTACTTTCTGATGCCTTCCAATGACCCGTAACAATATATATATATATATATATATATAGATGACAGGCTTCTTTCAGTTTCCGTCTACTAAATCCACTCACAAGACTTTGATCAGCCCAAGGCTATAGCTGAAGACACTTGCCCAAGGTGTCACGCAGTAGGGCTGAACCCAGAACCATGTGGTTAGGAAGCAAGTTTTTTATTTCTTTATTGCCCACAAGGGGCCAAACATAGAGGGGACAAACAAGGACAGACAAAGAGATCAAGTCAATTACATTGACCCAGTGTGTAACTGGTACTTAATTTATCGACCCCGAAAGGATGAAAGGCAAAATCGACCTTGGCGGAATTTGAACTCAGAACGTAACAGCAGACGAAATACCGCTGAGCATTTCATCCGGTTCACCGCCTTTCTTACCACACAACCATTCCTGTGCTTTCTTATGATTAATAACCATAAAAAACATCTTTTTATTCTCGTATGGTTTCTCCCAATTGACATCAGCCAATGACTTGCCTCTCTCTAAATTCATTTTTATTTTTTTCTCCAAGTACTTTTTTTGTTGTATTTTATCAAATTAAAGTTAGAATCCATCCAAAACACATGATTAAATTCAGACATGTAGCAACAAGAAAGGGAAAAAAAAAGGGAAACCATGTTTTAATTCAAAGAAAAACCAAAAAATGACTAAAATCTTTCTGGGGGTTGGTATATAATGTTAGAATTTACCATTGAGTTGTGAAGGTGATTCTTGTAAGAAGGAAGTTAAACTTGTGTAATAAAAGAATCGTTAATTAATATATTAATTAATATGTAATAGCCTCAAATAGGAGAAGAATGATGCCATGGGGACCTTCTTGATGGATCTTTGAGATTAGTGGAAAAAAAAGAAAAGAAGTTCAACCAAGATATATCTATAGGGGTGTCTTAAAGGTATCTACTGTTGGGTGTAATAATACCTCAAGGAAATATCACAAAGACCAAGGTGTTAGATCTGATGGGATTAAAAAAGGAGATGGATGAATTTCACCACACACAACAGAGTGGCTTCGTTTATTACTTAAGGGTGAGGTAGCAGTGTTAATTAATTAAATCTGTTGCTAAAGATAATTACATATTCTACTTACACGATGACTTAATTTCATGTCTCTTTTCCCTCAGCTTCTCCATCCATTCCAAAACCGATTCTTCTGAGAAATTCCCATCTTCATAGTTATAAACAGCATGCTGCAAGAAAGTTTAAAAGTGAATCTCTTTTAAATTAAAATAATATTTTGAAATTAAAGTAGAATAATCAAAAACTAGACACCACATTGCGTGCTTTCAGTTTGTATCAAGTCTTGCTGTTTTACATCTAGGATTTATCTCCGACAAACTGACTCCGGACTTTTCTAAAATGCCAGCTAAACACTCATAAGTATGACTTTCATAAAACCAGATCTATTGGACACTTACCTTTTAATACCAGTCAACCAGAAGATTTCACTTTCAACTTTTATTTTCCTTAATATCACCAGAGTTTTTCCTTATGTCTCACTCCTGAATCTCCCCACAAAACTGTCCATTGAGGGACTCCATTTATTTCTCATTTCTTCGATGCCAGACTGCATTGTTTTGGCATGGGTAGATGGGACTTTCTTTGTTCCATACATTATCAACTTTGGAAGTATAATAATGATGATAATCTGAGAGCACTAGACTAGCAGCATACAACCAAGCTTTGGCCACAAACTGGGTCGACCTTAGGAATGAGCAAGTGTTTCTGCTGTGCCACATCTGTAATAGAGTGGTTGAAATCATGAACGAATGCCCTAGACTTGCCCAAAACCTCTACAAGCGGTAGTGACATGATCAGGTAGTAAAAGTGCTACATTGGAAACTGCAAAAGGTAAGGGCTAAAGAGAGGCAAGACGTGGTATGAGTAGAAACCACAGACAAGTGGAGTCAGAGACTAGCAAAATCCTCTCGGATTTACAAAATCCAAATAGATGAGGTGTTAGAGCATAAAAAACCAGACTTAGTGGTGGTGGTCAACAAGATGCACCACATGTGCTACATAGTTGATGTTGCATGTCCCATTGACCCAGAAATAGTCAAGAAGGAAGGCAAAAAAATAGATAGATACAATCCTCTTAAGTACGAAATAGCCCGGCTATGGAAAATGAAGAAATTGAAGATAGTGCCAATCAATTATCGTTGGATCTTTGGGGACAGTATCAGAAGGCATCAAGGGGAATATAAAGGAAATCGGAATAGAGTGTCCAGTCGAACTGTTACAAAAAGGTTTGCCTCCTTGGCACGGCCAGAATAATCAGGAAAGTATTAGATCACTGAAAGGAATGGATATCATGGTATCTTAAGCAGCAGGCAGCAAGCCCACTATGCATGCAAGACTCCAGGAGTTCTAACAAAACCTGAGATAAAAAAAAATGATGATGATGATAATAATAAATGCCTGGATGCAGTGCCAGGCAGTGGCTGTCATGGCTTCTGATCTTAATTGATTGGAAGTGTTATCATGTACATTGTTTTGTCTTGGTATAAAAGATGGGCTACAGCAAATATTCTGCTCAATACCACAGATTTGCTTCTTGTCAGTTGTTTGACCGTAACCAGATGAGCATGTCCCTTGGTGGCTGATGATATGTGCATCTCTGATCACGAACAGAAATAGTGGGGGAGCATCATAGCCATGTGTTGAGAGAAATTCTTTGGGATTTGAATAATTCACCTCTGAAACGATTGATGTTTTGTTCATGATTCTTAAACAACCCTTATTCAGGGACCTTTTGAGCAGAATGAGATACTCGATCTGATGAAAATTCTAACTGGGCCTCACCTGCAAGACCATGCACTGTTTAACTTGGTATGAAATCACCATGTTGTGCACATGTGGTTGCGATGCATGAGCTTGGTCTACCCTTGTCAGATGGGTAGTCATGATGGTTATAATGGGGCTTCATATACTTTACCCCAGTGTCACTTTGATGGCATGTGCTGCTCCCTTGCTCAATAATAATAATAATAATAATGATAATAATAATAATAATAATAATAATAATAATAATAATAATAATAACAATAATATTAATAACAATAATGCTTACCTCAGAGAAGTAAACCATAGATAAAGCAGGAACAGCAGGAGCTTGAAAATAAGTTTCAAATAACTGAATTTGGAAATGATCAGACATCTTTGATGCTCTGCAAAATAAACAGAAGAAATTAGTTAAAATCTGTTCTTTATTAAAATAAATCTCTGATTAGTTGAACTGAGATGGACATGTTTACATCTTTGCACAAAAAGAAACAATTATATAAGGAATTCTCTAATTTATATTAAGAATGAATAAATTTAATTTAGGAATTCATTAATTTATTCTTTTATTTGTTTCAGTTCATTTGGCTGTGGCCATGCTGGAGCACCGCCTTTAGTTGAACAAATTGACCCCAGGACTTATTCTTTGTAAGCCTAGTACTTATTCTATCAGATGCTTTTGCCGAACTGCTAAGTTACGGGGACATAAACAGACCAGCATCGGTTGTCAAGCAATGTTGGGAGGGTAAATACAGATACACAAACACACACACGCACACACACACATATATATATGATGGGCTTCTTTTTGGTTTCTGTCTACCAAATCCACTCACAAGACTTTGGTTGGCAAGAATTATGAGCCCACTGGACAAAATGCTTTTTGTGTCTTTATGTCCTGAGTTCAAATTCCAGTGAGGCTGACTTTGCCTTTCATTATTTCAGGTTAAATAAAATGAGTACCAGTTGAATGCTGGGGTCCATGTAATTGACTCACCCCATCCCCCAAAATTGCAGGTCTTGTGGCAAAATTTGAGCCCAATATCCTTTTTGGAAATAACTGAAAATATTCTTCAATGCGTCAAACAACTTTGATTGGTCTAACGAGATGGTTAGTGCTGCCCTCAATCATTGTAGGAATTTATGCTTTAATTTATATTAGTCTATATAAATTAACAAATGTGTATTAATTAACTTACATATAATTAATGTCTTTTATCTTTTACTTGTTTCAGTAATTCAACTGTGGCCATACTGGGGCACCATCTTGAAGAATTTCTTGTTGAACGAATTGACCCAAGGACATTTTTTTAAGCCTGGAGCTTATTTTATTGGTCTCTTTTGCTGAACAGCTAAGTTATGAAGATGTAAACAAACCAACACTAGTTGTCAAGTAGTGAATGGGGGGAACAAACAGTCACAAAGACACACACACATATATGTATATATTTAATGGGCTTCTTTCAGTTTCCCTCTACCAACTCCACTCACAAGGTTTCAGTCATCTCTAGGCTATAGTTGAAGGCATTTGCTCAAGGTGCCACCCAGTAGGGTGGTTGGGAAGCAAGCTTCTTTCCACATGGCCACAGATTTGTACCTGCATATTGATTAACATTAAACAAATATTTATCATAAATTATATAAAAAAAAAAGGTGATCGATTAAATCTTATCAGTAAATCTAAAGAACCATAAAATCTCGATTTTTAACTCAGCCATGAAACTTAGAATCAAAATTCATCACCTCCTAACTTTTTTCTTGATGAAGAGGAAATTAGAGAGTGACTTCAACCCTAAATTACTCCAGGTGAATACAGCAGAATACAGCCAGGTAAGAATGGAAGGTACTTACAGATTGAGCCAGGTGAAAACTATATCTTGTGATTTAACCGATTGGGAAACTTTTTTCACTTCTGCAAAAGCACTTTCACAAGTGTCTGATGGTTTCCAGAAGAAAATGCTTAATGGTTTTCCCAAACGGTGAATATAAGGCAGGATTTCTGGTGTCAGTTCACCCTAATGAAATTAAAAAAAAAAAAAAAAAAAAAAA
>NC_068981.1:198613772-198617181 GCF_001194135.2 Octopus bimaculoides | reverse complement strand
GTGTTTGTGTGGGGGGGGTGCATGTGTGTGTGTGTGTGCATTTGTGTGTGTGTGTGTGCATTTGTGTGTGTGTGTGTGCATTTATGTGTGTGTGTGGTGTGTGCACGCGCATGTGTGTGTGTGTGTGTGTAAACCCATAGAACTTCTGGAGTTCGCAACTGATTTTCTCAATACTGAGGAACATACATTATTTATGTTCCAGAGATGGCTTTAGACTCTTAAAATTTTTCACATATTGAGTAATGAGGCCCCTAGGGAAGAAAACCCCCTTTTCTGGAGTATGGATGACTGCCCGCATGGTCTACGCACTGCTTCTGTTCAAACTGGAAAAAACCCCTACTGAAATGATAGAAGTAGGTTGTATTAAATGGATGGACCGATGTAAACTTCAGACTGCGTTGTCTAAGGGGTAGCAATATTAGCCTGTTCCCGTAGTACCAGAAGTAGCAATTTGTTGGAACAAAAACCGTTTCGAACACACTTTGTTTGTTATGAAAAATATGCTAAAATATGTTAAAACCTGAGCAAATATTCAACTAGTTTCTTCAGTATCCAATTCTTCCTTCTAAACACAGATGGAACTCATACAAATATTCTTCAGCTATTGATTGCAAACTGAAATATCACTTAACAGTGGTGTTTTCAAGTATTTCCTTGCCAATCCCACATGTTTACCACGTTGTTTCTTTCATGTAGATTTGTCTCATGGGGTGCTGTTGAGCACATCCACAAGCTTAATGTATCACATAGATATAGTTCCTATGTCTGCTGATTGTTCAGCATGGTAGCAGCAGCACCAACAGCCACAAAGGAGAGTATATCCACTGAGAGCCTTTTTGGTGCATTCAAAAATTACATACCCCCTCCCCCCACCTACTTTTCCATGACAAGGTTAGGGCCTGGAATCTCCCAAACAGATGCATGACATGTCAGTCGAATTCACCTTTCATTTACTCCACAAATGTTTTGTCGTCAATGCTACACTTCCCCATATCATTTTTCAACTACAATGTACTATGTATACAAAGTACACCATTTAAATCCCAGGCAACGCCGGGTATCTCTGTCTGCTGTCTGCTGTCTGCTGGGTGCAGCTGGCAAGCAGAAGAGCTGCACCAGATCCCAGTCTGATTTGACTCAGTCTCTGCAGTTGGATGCCCTTCTTAACACCAACCACTCTGAGAGTGTGTGTTGGGTGCTTTCAATGTGGCACTGCATGAGCCCAGTTTTGTGGCACTAGCACTGGATTCTTCCTGGCCAATCCTCGCCATCAGAGGAAAGGGCCTTAACACTTCTGTTACGAAGGTTTTCCTGAGTGCAGCAAAGCACCAGATATCTCAGTTATTATATATACATACATACATACATATATATATATATATATATATATATATATATATATATATATATATATACATATATATACATGGTCTGATCAACAAGCATCCGAACTGTTGTCATAGTAACAAAGCTAAAGCAGATGGAGTGAAGCTGATGGGAACAGATTGACCTTGAATTCTGCTGAGATAGGAAGGGCATCCATCCAGTCATAGGACCCACTCAAGAACTATGACAATCCATTTAATTCACAACAACCTTGAAAGTGTGTGTAAAATGATGAAGAGGAGAAGGAGGTTGAGGAGGAGAAGGAGGTTGAGGAGGAGAAGGAGGTTGAGGAGGAGAAGGAGAAGGAGGTTGAGGGGGAGAAGGAGGTGGCAGTGGCAGTGGCAGCAGTGGTGGCCTCAGTGGAAGAGGAGTAGTAGTAGTAGTAGTAGTTCTAGATGAGTAGAACAAAGATGGGAATGTCACAGCTGGAACAGTCTTGATCCTGTACTTGCTTCATCAGAGCTGACATAGGGCTTAAACAACAACAATAGCAACAACAACAATCTGAGGATAGAGGACAAAACTGACCCAAAAAGAATGTGTTGATGAAATTTTATTAATTGTGTGTGTTTATTGACTCTGTAACCTGCCATTCAATAGGTGTATCCATCAACAAACAGTTGCTATGGCAACTGGTATAGAAATGAAACCCTACTTAAAAATAATGGTAGTACTGAAAAAAAAAGACAGAAGTTGTCAAAAATGACTGAGAATGAAGTTAAAAGAAATCAAAAGGACAAAATAATTCTGTTAGAGAAATGTAGAACTGTGCATAAGGCTTTGAAAATATCAAACAAAGTGTGAGAATATTTGCTATTCTTACAAATTTTTCAACTTTAGAAGTCTCAGCAAACTGTGACACTGTTTCTGGTGTTATTGGAGGAGAGAGGTAGGAAATGGGCTGCAAAAGATCACTCCATCTTATGGCCATAACAGAAGGAATATTCACTCCATTTTTCTTTGCACTAATAAAATAAGGGTTTAGAAAGAACAGGAGTTAAAATGGTAATATTTAGAAAACTAAACAAATTGGTACAAATTAATGAAATATTATCTACGGAGAAAAAACATATAACATATAAATTTGGTTAGTCTTACAGTACATAAATTATGTTAATGTTTCAATGCATAAATTATGTTAATAACGATTTTCATTTGTAAAAATGAGAACAAAAGCAACAAATTGG
The DNA here is from genome assembly GCF_001194135.2 of Octopus bimaculoides. Taxonomy (NCBI): domain Eukaryota; kingdom Metazoa; phylum Mollusca; class Cephalopoda; order Octopoda; family Octopodidae; genus Octopus; species Octopus bimaculoides. The sequence continues at coordinate 198,614,608 of NC_068981.1, read as the reverse complement.
TAGAAGAAACTTGTCATCATTTGAATTGATTTCTAGTACATTGCTTGACCCAGGTCATATTTGAATTCGCAATAAAAAGGGAGATAACCAAATAGTGAAATATATAAGGGACATAACTCAATAATGAAAGCTATTTGGTCCAGTTATATTCTACTAATTCTGAGATTCTGCTACCTTAATATCATCATCATCATCATCATCGTTTAGCATCCGCTTTCCATGCTAGCATGGGTTGGACGATTTCACTGAGGACTGGTGAAACCAGATGGCTACACCAGGCTCCAATCTGTTCTGGCAGAGTTTCTACAGCTGGATACCCTTCCTAATGCCAACCACTCCGAGTGTGTAGTGGGTGCTTTTATGTGCCACCAGCACGAGGGCCAGTCTGGCAGTACTGGCAATGGCCACACTCAAATGGTGTTTTCTACATGCCACCTGCACAGGAGCCATTCCAGAGGCACTGGCAACGACCTCGCTCGAATGTTTTTTCACGTACCAGTAAGGCGACGCTGGTAATGATCACGCTCAAATGGTGCTATTTACGTGCTACCGGCACGAAAGCCAGGCAGCTGCTCTGGCAATGATCACACTTGGATGGTGCTGTTAGCGTTCCACTGGCACAGGTGCCAGTCATCGAATTTATATAAACACAATGAGGCCGGGCTCTTAAACAGGTTGCCTAACATACTAGAAAGAACAGTCAAAAAGTCCAAACCACAGTTTAGAGCAATTTCGAAGTGAATGAAGAATAAAAATATTTACTCTGTGTGTGTTTGTGTGTGTGTGTGTATGTGTGTGTGTGTGTGTGTGTGTGTGAGAGAGAGAGAGAGAGAGAG
>NC_068981.1:198607439-198613762 GCF_001194135.2 Octopus bimaculoides | reverse complement strand
TGTGTGTGTGTATGTGTGTGTGTGTGTGTGTGTGTGTGAGAGAGAGAGAGAGAGAGAAAGTGTGTGTGTGTATGTGTGTGTGTGAGAGAGAGAGAGAGAAAGTGTGTGTTTGTGTGTGTTAGTGCACAGACATATACATTATTGGGGGTGAAATGACAGCAGTAAAATAAAGACCTGAAGATTTCCAATCATAAATCTATGGGGCAAGAAATTACATACAATTTTCTCGCAGCGTCTCCTGTCAGGAAAGTAAATAATGCCGTCCCTCTGTTTTCCTTTGCTGCTCTTGAAAAGTTTCTCAACTCTAAAAATTGAAGATTGAAAAAAAAAAAAGGAAAAAGATAATAAAGAATTGACAGTAAATATTTAAGAGTATTTAAACAGTTTAAAAACATTTGTAGATTCTAAGAGAATTTACCTAATCTAGCCTCTTCCCTATTTTCCCTACTCATTATTCCACAACCCGTTCCCCATCTCTCACCCTCCCATGCACTCTTGCAACCTCTACCCACCATATATCTACTTACCTCATACCTTAAGGGTCCACCCCTATTTTTATCTCTCTTTCCAGCTCCATCCTAGACATTCCCACCCACTCTTCTATGATGTCACTAGCCATGCAGCTCCTCTACAGCAACAACCCTGTTCTGTTCTGACCCTTCCTCACACACTTTAACCCCTCATCCCATACCATAAAGCTGCCTTAATCTCTACTGTAGCCCCAATAAATTAAACGAGATCTTAGTCTTGCTTATTACCTGGTAACCTAACTAGTGCTGGTGCCATAAAAAAGGAGCACCAAGTCCATTCTGTAAAGTGGCTGGCATTTGGAAAGGCATCCAGCCATAGAAATTATGCCAAAGTAGGTATTGCAGCATTGTGTAGTCTTCAGATCTGTCAGATCATCCAACCAATGCCACAAGATAGATTATGGAATATAACAACAACAACATCAAGAACAGTAACTTACCTTCAGAATCTTCAGAAAACAATCCAAGAAGGCAACGGGATGTAATGTTAGCTATACCCTGAAACTGACCACTTAGAAGACTGGGTATGTCTGCTTCTTTCAGGTGGACGGTTTCATTAAAATGGTGTCTGAAACATAAACAGCAAAAATAATGGTCAAATATAAATATCAAACATATTTATTAAATATAATCCAGGTGTAGAAATGTTGCCAGGTCAGATTGGAGCCTGGTGTGGCCTCTTGGCTTGCCAGTTCGCAGTCAAACCATCCAACCTATGCCAGCATGGAAAACGGACGTTAAACAATGATGATGATGATGATGATGGTGATGAATGATCAAACATTATGATCAGACATAAAGATTTGAAAGTTTCAAGTCAGAGATTTATTCCAAAATGGTTCTGAAATGAATGAAAACCTTGATCCAAAACAGCAACATCAAAGATTTGTCCAGACATTTGTAGATTCTCAGACTTTTCATGTTTTGCTATCAGTTCTATATATTAGTTTCAAATTTTGGCACAAAGACAGCAATTTGTGGGGAGGGGGTGGTTAGTCAATTACATCAACCCCAGTGTTCAGTTGGTACTTATTTTATCGACCCTGGAAGGCTAAAAAATCAAGTCAACCAAACAGAATTTGAACTCAGAACGTAAAGATGGATGAAATTTTGCTAAGTATTTTGTGCTAAAAATCCTGTCAGTTCACCAAAAAAATTAATTGATTTTAACCTTATTTTAACTATATTATTAATAAACCTATAAATGTTAGGAAGTTTACTCTAGTTTTAATTATTTTATGATAAATGAGTTTTATCAAAACAATTTTTTAAAATAACTATTGACGAAATTTTTTGTAGTACAATATGATAATATAATGTTTTATTTGTATCAGATCTGCATCTTCCACAGGTGAAACTTTGGGGTTCATTATTTGAGTTATGAGATTGATTTGGTTTTTATTGAATCTAAAACCAATGTAATTCGTGATGCCATCTGGGTCTTCATTGAATTTCAATTATTTGTAAGCATTGAAGAAGATAAAGGCTGTTGCCATGGCTTTCAAACGCAACTTTTACAACTGTGGACCGTTTGAACAGATTTGGGTGAAGTTAATCCTGATCTCAGAATTTCACACAGCTTCTTTTACTCTCTACACCAAAATGCCTTCGTCCTCAAAACTCTCCACAATGTTTGGCATAGTAATTTCAGGCATCCAATCAGCTGGCCCCACCCAGTCACAACTGGTTGAGGGTGGAGGCAGCTGTTTGTTTTGAATAGTTCTTGACAGTGTTTGTCTTTTATTGTAACAGCCTTGATGGTAGCAATCAGACAATTGACTGAAGGATAGAAAGCCTTTGTTTCTAGAGTACAGTAAGTGGGAGCAGATTCCATGGAGGGGCTTAGGGTACTTCACTTGCAATGTTTCTCCTGCAGTTACCATAGACCAAGCAGCATCAGGCAATAATAGGAGAAAATTTTCTCTTGGGTCTGCCACACTTCTTAGCAAATCATCTTTGATCTGAGCAATGACTCTGGTAGTTGGAGCTGATTTGGATGGCAAACATTCCATTAACATTTTTTGACGATTTTTAACTGAACTAATAAAAACATTAAACAATCTTTTTTTTGTCATCGATCTCACTTTCATCAACAATTAAAAATATTTCTTGATTAGCCAGGCAGTTCTTGCAATTTTCAACTGTGTTTGCATTCAGCACATCAACATATTTTCAGCACGGACATTGAGATGGCAGTGGTTTATTGATAGAATGAAAGAGACTTCTCAGACATGGATTAGTGAGTTCAATAAGACAATAACGAAAGAAATCCTCAATCAACTTCAAAAAGATCCAACAATGCAGGAAATGATTCAATTCAATTAATCTCTCTTTTACTTGTTTCAGTCGAGCAAATCACCCCCAGGACTTATTCTTTGTAAGCCTAGTACTTATTCTATTGGTCTCTTTTGCTGAACCACTAAGTCACGGGGATGTAAACACACCAGCATCAGTTGTCAAGCAATGTTGGGGAGACAAACACAGACACACAAACATACACACACACATACATATACACACACACACACACACACACATATATATATATATATACACACACACATATATACGACGGGCTTCTTTCAGTTTTCATCTACCAAATCCACTCACAAGGCTTTGGTTGGCCCGAGGCTATAGTAGAAGACACTTGCCCAAGGTGCCACGCAGTGGGACTGAACCCGGAGCCATGTGGTTGGTAAGCAAGCTACTTACCACACAGCCATAACCACAAAATTAAATGATACATAAAAATACATATTGAAATATTCTTTTCTACACAAGGCATAACGTCTGAAATATTATTGGGAAACAGGTAGCATACTGTACCTTCACACACAGGGAAAAGAATAGCAAGCAAAAGTGCTTACTTATGATGGTAAATTTGAAATTCCTGAATAACAGGTGCAAAGAATTAAAATTGTAAGGAGATACACTTACAATTGAATGGTAATAAATAATTCTAATCTTAAAGAGACCTGTTTCATGAATTGGGGAAAAAGGTGCAAATAATCAATATTAGCAGTTGGTATCAATCACCAATAACTAATATTGGTAAAAGCACTTTGAAGCCAGAAATTTGTCTCACAGGGAAACTACACAGCTTTTGTTTAGGCTTTTGCTTGCGTTCAAATGACTGGATACATACATGGGGTCAAATAATTTACAACATCACAGGGTAGGTCCAGCTGTAGGGTAAGGGTTAAAAATAGCTCCAAAAAGGCAGTCCTGGACAAAAACTAACAGAAATCTTTTGATCAAACTTCAGTTAATTAATAGAAATATTTATCAATGGATTTGTTTAGTTTTTTTTCTTTTTTGTGAAAGTTCATGTTTTTTTAATCTTATTTTAACTTTATTGTACTATTTTGATTTTATTCATTTTAAAAAGTGATTAATTAAGATAATTAATCATAAAAAGAAAGTTTTCTTTAGTTTAACCTTGAAATGAACATTTTTATGAATTTTAACTTTTTGGCAAAAATTGCTTTATTAAACCATACTAGCATGGACAATGGGTGCTAAATGATGATGATGATGATAATGATGATGATGATGGTGATGATGATGATGAGTGGTGGTGGTGGTGATGGTATATATCAATTAGCTATTTCTTATTAATATATTCTTTATTCATTATAAGTTGATGATTGTTGACTGATTTATAATAAACGATCCAAACTTTTAGGTTCTCCTACCTTATATTGTATTAATTAATTACAACCTATTTTGCTTTCTACTCAATTATATATTTATTAACTAATTAATTCACCTGAATAGTTTGCATTCACAAGGATTATCATGGTAGCCCTGTTTAATACCACCCCATCACCCTGGCTGCCTTCAGCTCTGGGTGGTATAGTATCCTCCACCCCACAATAAATACGACTGCCTCACTTTTTGCAGTTCACTTTAAAAAATACATTAATATTTTCTCAAAGTATTTAGACAAGATCTTCTGCCTCCATTTCCCTCCCACATTTAACCTGCAGATGCTGGGGTATCAGCCGCATCACCCCCTCACCAATCCAGTCAAGAGGCCCAGCACAGAACCAAGGTATTGCCTTCTATCTTTGTTAAATTTTAAAAAGAAAAGTGACTTCCTGTCTACATCAGGGTGAAATAATGAACCCTACTTCTAAATTATGAATTAAAATAACTTTTATCTTAAAATTTGGACTTTTCAAAATTTTACGATTCCAGAAAGTGAGCTTTTTTCCAAAATTTGAAACATTATGAAAAGGCAACACTTACAAATACAAGAAAGCCATAACGTCTGTTGCATGAAGAGCTCCTGTGTAATTGATAGCAGTCTTTGAGGTTGATAGGCCCTGTTTCTGACCAAATAGTTGCAGCGTAGGTGTGTGAATAATATGTTGCTTCTCACAGACATCTGTCCAGTCAAAGCAGTTAAAACGAGCAACCGAAAGATGCGGGTAGAATGAACCATATTTTTGCTTCCATTCCAGCAAATGTTGTAAAAGTGCTGAGTACACAGGGTTATCTGTTGAGAAAAGAATATCATGACTTGTGTCTGAAATTGTCTTAGCCTTTAGCCAAACATTTACAATAATTCCTTGACCAAAATATTTCTGATAGAGAATTAACCCTTTCGTTACTGTATTTCTGTTGAGATGCTCTGTGTTTCTTTCAATTAATTTAAAATATAACAAAGAATTTAATAAAATAACTACTACTACTACTACTACTACTACGACAGAACAAAACTCTAACATGATAACAATGGTAACGATTTTGATGACCAACCACACAAATGCCAGATATTTTTGCTGCCATAATGAGATGTAGATGAAAACACTTACATGGCAAATAGAAGATGACCAGTGTCAGCTGAGATGAATGTTCCAGATCTGCAAATGTTTGGTCTGTGAGGGTGGTCACTATATTGTCATATTCCACATCTCTGTTACTGTACACAACATTGGACACTTCGTCGTCATTGACAGAATCTGCGAAGAAATAAAAACTGATCCATCAAATTTTGTTATCAACAGAAGATCAATAAGTGAGTTGATTGTAGAATGGTGAATGAGCAGAACTGTTAGCATGTTTGGCAAAATGCTTAGCGGCATTGTGTCTGTCTTTACATTCTGAGTTCAAACTCTGCTGAGGTCGACTTTGCTTTACATCCTTTTCGAATCAATAAAATAGGCACCAATTGAACTCGGGGGGGGGGGGTCAACGTAATTTATTTATCCCTTCTTCCATAATTACAGGCCTTCTGCCAAAATTTGAAATCCCCAATTGTTATTAAGGTGGCAACCTGGCAGAATCTTTGGCACATTGGACAAAATGCCTCAGACCATTTCTTGGGGTTCTCTACATACTGAGTTCAAATATCACCAAGGTTGATTTTGCTTTTCATTCCTTTCAGGGGCAACAAAATAAATACCAGTTATGCACTAGGGTTCATGTGATCGAATAGCCCCTTTCTTCAAAATTTCAAGCCTTGTGCCTGTAGTAGAAAGGATTATCATTATTATTATTATTATTATTATTATTATTATTATTATTATTATTATTATTATTATCGGGTTGTCCAGAAAGTTTGTGCCGATTTATAGTAGCTTATCTTTCGACTTATTTTAGAACATGGTTGAGTCCATAAAATAGGATTGGACTACACCTCCATTTAGAGCACAGTTTAAGCTAACTTTTCGTGGAAGAAGGTTTATGTTCCTATAACCTGTGTTAATTCTGTAACCCTTTAAAATGGAAGATAAGAAAGTTCATTTTCGGCACTTGATGTTTTTCTTTTTCCGTAAAGAGAAAAAT
>NC_068981.1:198592738-198607429 GCF_001194135.2 Octopus bimaculoides | reverse complement strand
CAAAATCCATCGTTCATGAGCACCTGGTAAAGCTTGGGTACACAAATCGCTACGATGTTTGGGTACCACATGAGTTGAGGGAGAAGAACCTTTTGGAAAATCAGCACAAACTTTCCGGACAACCCAATATTATTATTACTATTTCTAGGCAGTGAGCTGGCAGAATCGTTAGCACATCAGGCAAAATGCTTCAATGCATTTCGTCTGTCTGTAGGTTCTGAGTTCAAATGCCACCAAGATCGACTTTGCCTTTCATCCTTTTGGGGTTAATAAATTAAGTACCAGTGATTGATGTAATCCCCTTATGGTGGTGGTGGTGGTGGTGGTGGTGGCGATAGCAACCCATATTACAACTCAAAATATTGTTCCATTTAATTCTCTTTGTTTTTCTAGAAAATCTTTGGTTGTTATTTCAACAGGTTTGAATCAACCTCAGAAAGAAGATTAACAGCAATCAACAACATGTGATATAAATAACAACAACAACAACATTAAGTTTAAAGATACGCACAAGCAAACTCTTCTAATGCCTCTTGTTCTTCAATTAAGGGTTCTTGTTTGACTACGGAACCGGCTACGTATCCTTGGAGGAAATTCATCAAAGACACTTTAGAAAAAGATGTGTCCATGAAAGTTTTTCCATTCTGTGAAAAAACAGAAAAGAAATAGAATCTATTTTAAAATTCAAATTTATCATAAAAATGCAACATTTATTTTTGAAGGAAATAAAACCGATCTTCATTTTCTCTTAAGTTCTTGGTGACTTTAAGGAAAAGGGTACAACGGGATGGCTGTGTGGTAAGAATTTGCTTCCTGATCGCATGATTCCAGGTTCAGACCCACTGCATGGCGCTTCTACTATATCCCCAGGCTAACCAAAGCCTTGTGAGTGAATTTGGTGGACAGAAACTGAAAGAAGACCATTGTGTATGTATGTATCATCATCATCATCCAGTGTTTTAAATCCAGGTTTTGTCCCCATTAATGGGGGGTGGCCAGATCTACCTCAATGCCATAGCAACCACCCTCACACCATCTCGCCATCTTGCCTGGTTTTGGGAGCCTTCCCTTCTCAAACCAACCCTCCCAATCTCCTCCTCCACCTGTCCCCTCCACGTTTTCCTTGGTCTACCTCACTTTCGCAGTCCATTTACCTAAAACTCTAGCACCCTCCTCAGAACATGTTCCTCATCCCTCCTCAACATGTACTCATACCACTGTATTCCATTCGCCCTGTATGTATGTCATTATTCAGTTTCATTTCAAGATTTCTTGCCAACAGAGAAAGAACCGGTTTCTAACCCAGATCCAAGGCTCCTTCATTGCAATTTCAACATCAACAACAAAGTATGTATGAACAGATTTGTATGTTTTGTTTTTTGTATGTATTCTCATGCATATAGTTATGGTGGTGGTGGTGGTGGTGGTGGTGGTGGTGGTGGTGGGTCAGAGGAGACAATAAAAAGACTATAGTAATACAGGTTACTGTTCCAGTGAGGTGTCAGGTCTCATTAACATGGTGCCACTTATAAAGCACTGGTGTTGGTGCCACATAAAAAGCAGCCAGTACATTCTGAAAAGTGGCTGGTGTTAAGAAGGGCATCTAGCAGTAGAAGCCATACCTAAACGGACAATGGAACTAGATGTGGAGCTTGGCCTTGCCAACTCCTGTCAAACCATCCAACCCATGCCAGCATGGAAAACAGACGTTAAACAATGATGATGATGTATCTTCTACTTTCACTTTTGCTCTTTAGCTACAATGGAGGTGCAATTATGAGCTGAGCCTAGAATATTGCCTCTTGCTAAATGACAAACCTTTGACAATTTCCCAGGTACAAAGCAGCCAAATAGAGAGCTGTCATGTGCTGCTCAATCTGCTAGAAATAGCAGTTCAAAGCCCTAAAATCCCACCCAACAGGTTTAGAAAAGAAAGGACACATTGGACAAAGACAAGATGGTCATGGCTGGAGTAGCATTTGATTCTAAGCCTGTCTTCTCAGTGATCAACGGAGCCTAGACATCAAACAGCAATAACAACTATGTATGATGTGAGTAATCATTTATAAAAAACAAATATCAAATTAGGGTCCAGTGCATGGCTAAGGAGTTTGCTTTCCAAGCATAGGGTTTTGGGTTCACTCTCATTGCACAACACCTTGGACAAGTATCTTCTATTTTTGGTCATTGGCTGACAAAAGATTTGTGAGATAAATTGGTACACAGAAACTGGATGGTGCTAAGTGTGTACGTGTGGGGGGGTGTGTGTGTGTTTGTGTGTATGTGTGTGTGTGTGTGTGTGTGTGTTTCTGTGTCTGTGTGTATCTGGGTGTGTGTGTGTGTGTGTGTGTATGGGTGTGTGTGTGTGTGTGTGTGTGTGTGTGTGTGTGTGTGTGTGTGTGTGTGTGTGTGTGTGTGTGTGTGTGTGTGTCTATGTGTGCGTATGTATCTGTGTGTGCCTCTGTGTTTCTGTATCTATGTGTGCCTGCGTGTGTGTGTCTGTGTGTGTGTGTGTGTGTATGTGTGTGTGTGTGTGTGTGTGTGTGCATGTCAGTGTATATCTGTGTGGTTATATTTATGCTCCTCTGAGCATTACTCAGCCACAGGCAAGGACACCGCTGTCACTCCCCTATCAACAGGTCTGCCACTTTGAAAACTTGAGAAATATGAAGAGCTCCCTTACTTAAAAAACAAAGTAAGGGTTAGTGATAGGAAAAGCATCCAGTTGTAAAAAAATGCTTCAATGACATGTATTCATCTAACTCATGCCAGCATGAAAAATCAAATATAAAAACAACAAAACAAAGTGGGTTGGTGTCAATGCCTGAAACCAGTAAAAGAATTGGTTGGAGAACAGTAGAAATTCTGCAGGAATGAGCAATAATGTGGCAAAATCAATTCCTGGCTCTTTTTTTTTTTTATCTCCATTTTTCTTGTCCTTCTTTCATCGGTTTTTCCCTGACTTTTCACTACAACGCTTTGCTCCTTCCATATTTCTTTGATAACATTGTGAATGTTTCTTGTACCATTAAAGCGAAATATACTCTGACCCAAGCAAGAAGATAGTAACTTCAAATAAGCACCAACTCAGACCACAGTGACCTGTCCAACCCATATCAATATGAAAAGTGGACTTAATGATGATGGTGATGATGGTGGGTGGTGATGATAATGATGATGATGGTGATGATGGTGATGGTGATAATGATGGTGATGATGATGATGATGCAATAAATGACTTTTTCTTAAATAAGTCAAAATGAGTAAATGGCTATTATATCGATGGTACTTACTTGTCCAGCAAAAGAAATGGCTGCAGAAGGTGTCGTTTTTGTAAAGTAGAGGTAACTGTTAAGATGTTTGGAATCCCTAAAAACACAGAAACAACTGTTTAAGCAAAAAACAAATCAAGCAGAGGTTCTGAGTCTCAGACCACATTTCTCCCCTTCCATTCGTAAATTCCTATAATTCTTTAATCACATATTTTTTTTTTCTTTGACATTATATCTTCTACAGTGGTTAATTAATTAATGAAACAATTTGTGAAACTAATTATTTTTATTAATTACAATCAAATGGGAAAAAGAAATGTATCTTAAAACTTCCATTTGATTTAATGTTAGGAAAGTCTTTCTTGGGGCTGTGAAAGATAGATTTGGGTTTTGTGGTTTTCATAACAAAGTGGAATGATGCCGAAACACAAGCATTCTCTGATCCAATGATATCACTCTCAGCACCAAATAAAAAGTGTATTTACACAAGTCTATCTAGAGCGTGCTCTTCTGAGACTATTCCTGCAGTAAAGGGTCTTACCATATCCAAATTATGATGATTGATATTCACGTTGATTGTTCACAGTTCTACATCAATCACCCCCATCTTCCAGCTTCACACTAATCACCCCTACCATGTGGCCCCTCTACAGCAAAAAGTATGTGATTGCTCTAGCCCCTTAACTCATAATTTAGCCCTTCATTTCCGAGCAGTATAAAGCTGCCTCTCTCAAAATCATAGTCTTGTAAGATCCATGACAAGCTCACCAGTAGACACCAGGAAGAGGTTGGCATTAGGAGGGGCATCTAATTGCAAAAACCATACGGTTGGAACATTATGTAAATCTTGGACCCACTGGATCCTATCAAACCATTCAATTCATGCCAGCTAAACGAGGACCAAAGGACTCCTGCTTCCCCATCAACCAGTATACACACCCAACATATAATTTCCCTACAAAAGGAGTAATACTTACACGTCAACTAAAATAACAGCCACGACCCCTAAATACATTGTCACCACTGATTCGGCGATATTCTCCACATCAGCTTTATTTTCTTTTGAATGGAATAAATAGAGGCAATTTGAAACATTACATGGGACACTGGATTCATTTTCAGGGAGATAATACTGCAGAAGAAAGAGAAATAAGTCAAAGAATTATGTTAACCATTTTAATAAATAAAAGAACTAAGTAATTTATGAAAACAAAATTCTTTTTAATAAATTATATGTAAGAAAACAGAACACATAATATATAGGAAGAATTTTAAGAACAACTTTGATATATTGGAAATTGTCTACATGGTAAAAAACCAACCTCCTAAGCAGACTGAGTGCAGATATGAATAACATATGAGAACTGGTATTAAGGAAGGATAGGAAAATATTAGATTTATCAGCCCTCTTAACCACTATGCCCATGGGCATATGGCATAGTGGTTAAGAGTGCAGGCTACTAACCCCAAGTTTCTGAGTTCAATTCCAGGCAGTGACCTGAATAATAATAACATTGAAAAATACCTTAGGAATGAGAACCCAGGTTTGAAATTTCCCTAAGACACCTGATGAAGGCTGGAAGGTATATCAGCTGAAACTTTATGTTAACAGCAAACAGGATGAGGACAAATATCTGTCAAATGTAAATAATGTAAATAATTTCTCATCTCTTAAATATAGAACTGTATTAAAAAACAAAATGTTTGTATATTTTAGATAACATTTTCAGGGACATCTTTTCACAAGGTTTCATTTTAGTCTTTGGTTGGCAAGATTCTTGATGGGAAATTGTTTGTTAAAATAAATTTTGTTGTGTCTTGGGAGGGTCGTTATGCCAATAATATACACATACAAAGCTTTTATTTCACTTCCTTTATTATTAGTCAACGGTTAACCATTTAACCAATTAACTAATTGCTTATATGATTAAGCATTCAGTCAATCAATCAGCCAGCTGGATTGATCAGCAGAGTCGTTTCATCATCCCTGTTCAGGGCTTAATCCCTAGCCCCTCACTACTCCAGCGTCACACAAATGAAGCAGTGGGATGAGGGTGTGGCTTTACAGAAAAACGTCTGAAACAACAATTACCATTGGTGGAGGAAAGGAGGATGGAGTCTCAAGTGCACTCCAGGTGAGTCAAGTACACTTTAGAAGAGTCAAGTGAATCAAGATTATTCTAAGTGAGTCGAGTCAAATGTACTTTAGCTGAGTCAAGTACACTCTGAGTTAAGCCAAGGAGGGGAATCAAGGCAAGTATATTCCAGCTAAGTACATTATATGTGAATCAAGTTAAGTGGTACTCTAGGTGAGTCAAGTCTATATTTTGATGCCAAGTGATGTTTCAGTAGTGTCCTAATTAAAATTATTTGAAAAGGCATGAACATCACAACACCTCATCTCTCCTAAGACACTCGACAGGCCTCTTGAGAAGTCAAAGAGAAACTACTTGAATACGTGCTTAGACATTACAGTAGAATAAGAATATAGAAAAAGGGGTTTTAGTTTAAACCTTGAATAGAGCAGAAGCAGTCCGACTACAAAAGGTGAAATGAATTAATGAAGCTTGAAAACTATGATTATCTAAAGAAACCTAAATGTTTGCCACTTAGAAACTAATTTCTGAAATTCAGGGACAAAACAGAACCTTTACAGAATCAGGTTTCAACGGGTTATTTACTTTGGCTGAAAGGTACTTTTGCTCCCAGGACTCAAATTTCCCTTCACTTTAACATCAGACATCGACCTATACATCGCATAAATCAATGCTGTTGCCCTATAAACATTAATTAATCAAGCCACAGCCTGATTAATATACCTTAATCTACGAGTAAACTTATTCACTTTTCCATTGTCAAACTGTGTCCCAGACAAATTGCACTCATCCCTTATTACTCCTTCTAAAGTTACCCTCCTGAAATTCTCCCCTATTTACCCTTCACTTACTTGTTAACAATATGAATTTGTCCCAACACTTTCTATCCCTCCACACTTCACTCTAAGAAGACTTGGGAGGTTATTGGCAGCACCCTGTCCTCTGCAGATTAAATTATGAGAAAAAAACTACATACTTCACACCTGTTTTCAACATTCATTTAACAAAATCTCTACATTAAAACTGTCAAACTGTGTCCCAGACATTACTATTCCTTCTAAAGTTACCCTCCATATTTCACTTAGACATTGCTGAAAGAAACTCTTACAGTCACCCATAAATCCTCCAGACAGCTTAAGTAGTTAACAAGGCACTTGTTGTATACAGTGCTCAGGTGCAACACAACTTGAGGGAAAAGTCTAAAAGAAGGAGCAGAAAACAACCAAATAAGTGAAGTAAAGAAGGACAACAATGAAAGCTAAGATATACAGGTTTAAAAAGCGAACATTAAAAAATATATAAAGAGGAAAGGATGGATGGACATGTCAGGAGTGGTGTTGGGGAATTTTAAGAAGTATGGAGGTATCTGAAGCACTGACTCCCTTGTTATGTACTAAACTAAACTGTTGCTTCTTTCTCTCTCTCTCTCTCTCTCTCTTCTCATCACACACACACACACACACACACACGTACACACATGAAGGCACTTTCTCCCTTAGCGTCACATAACAAAAGACATTTCAACAGCTCTGGCGAAACATCCATCACTCTGTACTTACATGCTTGGGTCCGTTCACGAGTTTGATGGCCGAGGCAAGGGAAGCGAACGAAACGTTTCCCCGATAGAGGACAGTGGGACATGCACCAAATGGTTCTGTATCAGAGCTGTCTTTGCACAGGAAAAACCATATCATTGTGCTGTTATCTTTTGGATGTTGTCTATAAAAACAAAACAAATGTTATTATGAAGTTATTATAAAAGTATAAGTATTTAAGCCAGTCTGCTTCGCTGGACGTGCATGGTTGACAGAGTGAGAGTATCTCGAGAGAAAAGTTGGGCATAAGAGGAATCAGATGTGGTGTGCAAGAGAGATGACTGCGCTGGTGTGGTCATGTGATGTGTATAGAAGGGGACAGCCGTGTAAAGAAGTGCCGATCTCTAACTGTGGAAGGAACCTGTGATAAAGGTAGACCCAGGAAGACGTGGGACGAGGTGGTGAAGCATGACACTTGAACTTTGGGCCTCACAGAGGCAATGACTTGTGACCGAGAGCCTTGGCAATATGTTGTGCTTGAGAAGACCCGGAAAGCCAAGTGGAACCATAGCCATGGCTGATGCTGGTGTCATGTAACTGGCACCCATATTGGTGGCACGTAAAAAGCACCTTCATAGAGGCAAAGCGGCTGAGCTCCTTTTGAGTGTTGGGCTTTACAGAGGCAATGACCGAGACCTTTGGCATTATGTCATGCTTGAGAAGAAGACTCACCGAGCCATGCAAAATCCCAATCATGGCAGATACTGATATCACACGAATGGCACCTGTGCCAGTGGCACATTAAAGCACCCATTACACTCACAGAGTGGTTGGTGTTAGGAAGGACATCCAGCTGCAGAAAAACATGCCAGATCAGACTGGATGGAGTCTGGTGAAGCCTTCCAGCTTGTCTGCCATGGTCAAACCATCCAACCCATGCCAGCATGGACAACAGACATTAAATGATGGTGATGATAATATATATACAAACAAATGTATAAATATTTATATACACATATATTATTCTCAAACAAAAGTTTTATAGTTATTGGCTTTAAAGTTTTGGCCAGTTAAGCCACCATCAGACTGGTCGAAACTTCAAAGTCACAGTCAACAATTTTCTTGTTTATGAATAATAAATTTTTACTTTTCTAAGGTAGAGAGTAAACCCATCAGATTAATGTAAAATTGTTTTTATTAGAACTGAACATAACAACAAACATGAATATATATATATATATATATATATATATATATTCTTTATTCTTTTATTCTTTTACTTGTTTCAGTCATTTGACTACGGCCATGCTGGAGTACCACCTTTAGTTGAACAAATTGACCCCAGGACTTATTCTTTGTATGCCTAGAACTTATTCTATCGCTCTCTTTTGCAAAACCACTAAGTTATGAGGATGTAAACACACCAGTATCGGTTGTGAAGCAATGGTGGGGGGTACAAATACAGACACAAACAAACACACACACGCAGCAAACATATACACACACACTTGCGTACACATATGTGTATACATATATACGACGGGCTTCTTTCAGTTTCCGTCTACCAGATCCACTCACAAGGCTTTGGTCGGCCTGAGGCTATAGTAGAAGACACTTGCCCAAGGTGCCATGCAGTGGGACTGAACCCAGAACCATGTGGTTGGTAAGCAAGCTACTTACGACACAGCCACTCCTGCACCTAGGTATATATATAGTTGATAAAGGAAATGGAAGATGGATTAAGTATAAATCTTTATTCAGTATGACAATCCTTTCAACCCCTCCTGCATCTGTTCCCATAGGGGTAGGATATTTTGCATCAATCTGTGCAGGGCATGACACTTCAGGTGGAGGAAAATGCCCCATTAGATGTACTGAGATCATCTCCTTGGCATGTTGTTCTGGCTAGTTGTTGTATGCTGGTACACTTTACCAGTGAATAGGGCTGGCTATAGTTGAGCATGAATGTATAACATAAATTTATATCATAAATGACAGAGAATAAAATCTGTTGAAGAAAGTTTACATTAAGAAAGATGGCTATTCACTCTTTGCCATGAAGACATATATAGACCATGTCAAAGAGTGTATATGTATTTATATATATATATATATATGGGTGTGCACGAATGTTTTCACATACAATAATTGAGGATTTAGTTGAATTATGGTGAACGCAAATTCTTGCAAAAATGCCGGGCCAATGCAAGGGAGATAACAAGATATTTTTACAAGTCACCTCCCCTGATCTGTTATCTACATTCTACTAAAACCTTGTGGTTGTTTATTTGCATGCGTGCTTGTCTGTAATTTAATGCAGCTAAACTGATGCATAATGGAGAAATAATCACAAAGTAAGTGACCCCTGAAATGTGAATACAAACAGAATGAAACAAGTTTTGTGTAAATCAGACCATGGATTCCTGAGATATGCAGTTTTGGGGGTTTGTTTCCACAAATATAAGCAGTGAAACCTGGAGTTATTGCCCTTTACTGTGAACATCTTTATAAATAGTCAAACTCTGAAAGTAAGGTACCATTGAAATGTGAATACAAATGGAATAAAACAAATTTCGTGTAAATGGGTCCATGGTTTTCTGAGATACATGGTTTTCTCAGGTACCTTGAACTATTGGTGACCCAACAGGTCAGTGATAGCCTAATCTATTTTAAAACCTCCTCATATTTTCCCCTTCAAAAATGGAGATGAATACCAACATTCCCAAGTGAATCACTTGAATAATTGTACAGACCTTTTCTACACAAAACCATTGGTTGCTTTGTTAATCCACAATTAAAGAATATTCATCCACCAAATGCGGTGTTGAGCACTCACTCTCACTGTTTGATATTAGCATGTACACACACACACACACACACACGCACACACACGCAGCCACCCCTCACACACACACACATTAAATTATGTTTATCTGTAAAGACATAAAGCCTATAACATGGAATCAACTGGTGATATAACTGGTGACTATGACTTCACAAGTGTCTAAAACAGTCCGTGCAAACTGTGGTATATGCGTCTGCCTGTTTATGATGAGAGTCTATCTTTCTAAGCCTTAATAATTGCTGTTGACAAACCATTTCTGGTCGCATTAAATATTCAACAGTCTCTGTTGTTTACAGTTTACCATAAAACTATTAAAACTGAACACTTACTCCAAATCTGAAATTGTTCGTTGGGTGGTGGTCAGCATAAACTGGATCTGCTGCTTGTAAATATAAGCCAGTTCCAAAAGGACTCTGTGGACTGATAAATAAATAAACAGACTCAAAGAATTGAATAACAGAAGTAAAATATGGAAATTAGAGATAGAATGGAGGGTTGGTGCCGGTCTTAGAATGCATTGAGCTGTGCTTGACCATATTCTTAGGGAAATACATTCCTAATTCAACCCTGAAAAAATAATGAAGATTTTGCAGAATTCAAATGAGTGGGACAACAGTAGAGACGGGGGCAGCTTTATGTTAAGAGAGGAAGGGTTAAAGTGTAAGAAAAGGGTCCAGAATAGAAGAGGTTTGTTGCTGAAGAGGAACAACATGGTTGTTGACATTTTAGGAGGGAGAATTGGAGTGATTGGATGGAGATGGAAATTGATAAAGATATTAGGGACAAGGTGTGTGGGTAGAGCCTGAAGAGAATAGAAATGAGTGGTGGGGGGGGGCAGGAAAACAAGGATTTGGGCAGAGGGGAAAGGAAATAGATAGATAGAGAGAGAGAGAGCGAAAGAGAAACTATGGTACTCGACAGGGTGCGGTAACAAGTAATGTGAAGAGACATTCTCTGGTCCAGAGAATGGCTTTAAAATCTTTAGCATTTAAACAAATCATATCTGGCTCAAATATCCTATTTGTTTATGCTCCAGTTAGCTAGATCTGGCATGTCACACCTGCCCTACAATATCATTCTAAGAATAAATAATCAAGAAAACATGGAACGAGGTGGTAAAGCATGATCTTTGAACTTTGGGCCTCACAGAAGCAATGACTAGTGACTGAGACCTTTGGTGACATGCTGTGTTTGAGAAGAAGACCCATCAAGCCAAGTTAGATCATTGTCATGACCGATGCTGGTGCCAAGTAACTGGCAGTTGTGCTGGTGATATGTAAAAAGCACCTTTTGAATGTTGGGCCTCACAAAGGTAAATTGGTTGATGCCAGTGGCTCATGAAAAGCTCCTTTCAAGTGTTGGGACTCACAGAGGCAATGATCAAGACCTTTGGCATTATGCAGCACTTGAGAAGAAGACCCATCAAGCCAAGTAAAATCACAGTTGTGACAGATTCCAGTGTCACACAAATGGCACCTGCGCCAGCAGCATGTAAAAGCACCCATTACACTCTCAGAGTGGTTGGTGTTAGGAAGGGCATCCAGCCGTAGAAACCATGCCAAATTAGACTGGGGTCTAGTGTAGACTTTCAGCTTGCCAGCCCTGGTCAAACCATCCAACCCATGCCAGCATGGACAACGGATATTAAATGATGATGATCATCAAAATCTTAAGATAATGTAAGAATAATTCAACAGAATTTGACCAAAGAATACAAGCATTAATGGGTTAAATACTTATAAGAGAATTGGTTCTACCAAAGGCACCCCAGTGTCAGATGGTGTTGTTAGACTAGGGATTGGATAAAGTCTACTAGAGTTGCAACAATCCTTTCGACATGCTTCCATACACTTTTCTATTTATCTCGTTTCACTCAACTCTTGAATCTCTGACACAAAAGCAGAAGGTATTTGCTAAAGCTGCCTCAAAACAACATTAAACCTACTGTGATGAGAAATTGCTCACCTAAAACCCATACCAGTAATTAACTGGTGCTTTATTTTAGCGGTTCTGGGAGGATATAAGATTAAAACTAAAGTTCAGAAAGAAGCATAATAAATGTAATATAATTATATTTATTCAAATAGACATAAAATAATATAAATGGTGGTTCCATGTAAAAAGCATCCAGTGGAGCACTCTGTAAAGTGGTTGGTGTTAGGAAGGGCATCCAGCTGTAGGAACTGTGCTGAAATAGACAATGGAGCAGGTAGAGCTCTTGGCTTTGCCAGCATCTGTCAAACCATCCAACCCATGCCAGCATAGAAAACAGGCATTAAATGATGATGATGATCATCATTATCATCATCATCATCATGATCTTCATATCGTCATCATTTTGATCATGATGATGAAGAATATAATTTAGAGAGAAACATGATAAATGTCTGAGATATGAGAACAATAATGATTCATTACAAATTCAGTTCATTTGAATTAATTTTGAAAAATGTTGGAACTTACCATTTGTTCCAATAGCAAATAAATAGCCAAAGATGACGTTTTTAAAGCCTTGGAGTGGCGCTACCACTTCAAGACGTTCTATTCGAGTGTAAATTATTTCAAAATCATCTAAAAGTGGAATTCTGAAACAACAAAGAATTGGTTTGTTAAAACTTATCAGAATGCGATGTCATATTGGAGGAAGACATATTGGAGGAAGACATATTGGAGGAAGACATATTGGAGGAAGACATATTGGAGGAAGACATATTGGAGGAAGACAAAGAGAGTTACATTTGAATGTTACTTTCCCATCCCTAAACCTGTAATCCCAACATTCACCTTACTATAATCCACACTCTGTCCCCAAATAGTTGCATATCCTTCAACTGGGTTTTCCCTTATGTACACTCATTCCAAACTTTAAAATCTAAATCCCAAGGATTCTGCAAGATATCCAGAGCAATGAGCAGGTGAGACCTGATGGCAACTGTCTTTGCCCCAGATATAATGGACCATTCACTTCTCTGGGACTTCTCTGCCCTTTTAACAGGCTTTTTTTAAACCCTGCTAATAGCCCTTCTCCACCACACCCACACCCACACCCACACAAAAGACAAGGTGAGGTGGAGGTAGGTCAGCTTAGGTGATGGTTCCTTTTTAAAGTCCCAAGCCAAAAAATGGTCTCAAGAAAACCAATTTTTGTCTTTCCTCATCATCCTTTCGTTAATTTTCTGTAACAGATATTTCTAAGAATCTCCAAAAGATTCTATTCCCAACAATGGTTATCAACTACAATGTATTCCCACATTCCCATACACCACCATACTCCAATTTATTCCCATACACATGTTCTGCAAAGTATTCCCTTCCCTAATTATCCACTCCAAATTCCATTTCTTCCCTAATGACAAACAAACCATTTTGAACAATTCTTCTGCCGGACAATTACTAGGACGATGCTATGATTAAACTTAGAGGCAGCAGCAGCCTGTTTCTCACTTCCAATTATAAATCTGAGAGATTCCAAATGATTCCGTCTCTATATTGGTCAATTCTCTTTCATCTTATTTTGCAAGAGATCCTAAAAGAGATTCTTCAAAATTGAGTATAGCATTTTACCATTTCCCATGACAGAACTACAGAGATTGTCTGATTAAAGAAGATCTTTGATGTTGCTACCACTCAATAATATGCCAAGATATCATTCAAACCATGCTTCACTTTTGAACAAATTAACCTCATCTTAAATGCATGATTATTGAAATGTTATTAATGTGAGTATATGTATGTATGTAGGTATGTAGGTAGGTAGACAAGTGTCTATGTATGTATGCATGTATATGTGTGTATGTACATGTATGTGTGTATGTGTGTACATATGGGTGTATATTTGTATGTAAGTGTCCATATATGTGTGTTGATATGCATGTCTGTCAGTCTGTCAGTCTGAATGTGTGTCTGTATCTTCCCTTGGATAAGGTCAATGGTGTGGAGAGAGGAGAGGCTGGTATGCATGGGTGAATGCTGGTCTTCCATAAACAATAACTTCGCCTGGACTTGTGCCTGGGAGGATAACTTTCCAGGTGCAATCCCACGGTCATTCATAAACGAAGGGTTTTTCGTATGTATGTGTGTAGGTATGTATGTATGTGCAGATTTGTTTGCTTTATGTATGTCTTCTCATGCATATAGTTGCATGTCTAGACATGCTCATATATATTTAAATGAGAAACTTCTAAAAAGTTTTACAGATTATAACAGTTCCACTAATGGATTGGATCTGTAATCTTGGAATTAGCTTTCTCCTTTCTGATTTTGAGAAACCTAATTTCTCAAGATTGGTATTTAGGCAGTGCATTACATATCCCAGGGCCCCAATAATTACACGTATAAACCTGAACTTGTAATCTGGATAGAGTAACTGCAGATTTCTCAATAGTTCCACATAGGTGTTTTCTTTTTCACTGATCTTCAGCTTTATGTTAACATCCGCTGGGCAGCTAATTTCCACAACTGTGCACAGTTTCTCTTCTCTATCCCAAATCATTAGATCATGTCTGTTGTACTTACATTTTATTGAGGTCTTCACTGGTACATTCCACCATTATGGCTTCTACCATACTGTGGGTTCTTATTTCTTTGTCCTCAGGATTATCCTTCCGACAGATTTCATTATAGAGTGTCCTAGCTATAACATCATGTCTCATCGGTAGATAATACCGTGATGACATTTTCAGACAACTGCTTATGATGTGGGTGATATCTTCAGTGTGAACTCCACAGAGTCTGCATCGGTTGTCACATTTTACTGCTTTTCCTGCATCTCTGTCCCTTTTGTGCATCAGGTATTTGGTTGATATTTTTTATTCCTGGATTTCAAACACATCTCTTCAAAGTGGGAGATAGTAATCCAGGGTTGGAGTTTGGTCAGGATAAATGTTGTTTTTTACTCCTGTCACCCCCTCACTACCCCAGTCTGAAACGATTTTGACCTTTTC
>NC_068981.1:198589904-198592693 GCF_001194135.2 Octopus bimaculoides | reverse complement strand
CTTAAAACCTGTTAGAGAAACATTTTCAGTTTTAAAAAAAAATTGTTAATAATTTCAGAGGAAAATGTGTGATTTAAGGGAGATCTGGCTGTTGTTTCTAGCACATCCCCAAACACCACCTCCTTGTTTCTTTCTCACTCACACATGTATTGATACTTTTCAATATTTTTCTCCCCATAAACAAATCATAAGGAATGATGATGTCAAAGTAACACATGCATAGAGTGCCAAGTGGCTTTTCTTTGCACGCTTTAGCTTTGTTACTATTGCAACACTCCGGATACTTATTGATCAGACCACGTATGTGTGTGTGTGTGTGTATGTGTGTGTGTGTGTGTGTGTAAGTGATGGGTTTCCACAGCGTTTCCATGCGACCTACAACCTGAAGCAATGAGAGAAGAATTTTGTTCAAAATGTTGCGTTCTGAGATGGAAGCTTAGTAACCAAGACTGTAAAGTGAACTTCTATAAACGGTGATTCCTGGCTGTCTTGATACACCAATGTTTGTACTTTACAGTTGAGTGATTACCAACACCACTGAGGCTCGAGGAACTGTTGATATTATCAAAATCAGAACATGTTGTTAAAATGGTGCCAGATGTAGAGAAAAATGGTAAAATAGATATTACTTACAGCAAGGCATTGGACACTACTGAATCCACATCGAGCATGTTAGCAAGAGGGACATCGGCCCATATTTCGTCACCACTGGAATAATAAACACAAGAATTTCCATGGTTGTTTGTATAAATATACCTTTATACACATCCCACTCTCCCTTTCTCCCTTTCTCCCTCTTTATACACACTCACACACACACATGGATGCATGGCATATATCGTAAGGCCATATGTGGATATTGGTATTCTTTTATTCTTTTATTCTTTCACTTGTTTCAGTCATTTGGCTGTGGCCATGCTGGAGCACCACCTTTAGTCGAACAAATCGACCCCAGGACTTATTCTTTGTAAGCCTAGAACTTATTCTATCGGTTTCTTTTGCTGAACCGCTAAGTTACAGGGACGTAAACACAGGTTGTCAAGTGATGATGGGGGGGGAGGGGGACAAACACAGATACAGACACACACACACACATATATATATATATGACGGGCTTCTTTCAGTTTCCGCTTACCAAATCCACTCACAAGGCTTTGGTCAGCCTGTGGCTATAGTAGAAGACACTTGCCCAAGGTGCCATGCAGTGGGTCTGAACCAGGAACCATGTGGTTGGGAAGCAAGCTACTTACCACACAGCCACGCCTGCACTTATATATAACTTACATTTCCATCATAAGTTATATTCTGTATCTTTATGTATTTGCAACTTGAAATAACTGCAAACACACACACACATCCTCTAATCATCATCATCATCATCATCATCATCATCATCATCATCATCACCATTATCTTTACACAGCAGTAGATCTCCTCTGCTGGCCATTCATTGTTCCCATTGCAACTAAGTCCACCACTACCCCCACCCCAGCTGATCCTCCCCTCAACATTCATTTCTTATCTTTCACTGATGCAGGATCCACCTTTCTATCATCACCTGACCACCACCACCTCCGACACTCCACCATTGTGCTCAGCCCCCTCGCCTCGACCTTCTCCCAAACCTACCCACCCCCACACACACCACCTTACTATACTTCCAGTCGTTACCACCCCATCTCACTCTCTGCCATCATATTTCTTTCTATCCCACACATCCTGGGTCTCTTTCTTCATGACTAAACCCCCACCCCCACCACCACCAATCACATTATCTCCTGTCATCAACCTACCATCCTGTCATTACCTACCACCGAATCATTCATTCATTCCCCTATCACTCATCACTCTTATCGCCATCAGTCATGTCTCTGTCTTTCATATTTTTTGTCACTCACCATCCTCTCACCCTGTAAACAGGCTGGGGAGTAAGCTAAGATTGAAAGCCCCAACAACGTGATACCAAAGCAAAGTTCTTAACCACATAGCTATACCAACATCTTTATATGCCACAAGCATCATCATCATCATCATCATCATCCTGGTAATAATAATAATAATAATAATAATAAAATGACAACAAAAGAATGAGACCTTGATATTAGGTAAATAGAAGAATTTATATTTGTACAGTTTTGGACAATCAGGAAGTTGTCATAATAGAACTCAGTGTTTCAAATACCAGAGCTAAGAGCTACGATGCATTCTCATTGGTTATTATGTAAATGCCATGAATGCAGGAGCTTTTCATGTCTATGTGTTGTGAGAATATTGTTGCGTGTAGTTTTTATCTTTTGTATTTTTTTCCTGATTATTAGAATAACTTTCTTTTTATTCAACGGTTTTTTTTCGTAATGTCTGTTGTCATTAATAGCCAATGAGAATGCATTGTAGCTCTTAGCTCCGGCATTTGAAACACTGAGTTCTATTATGACAACTTACTGATTGTCCTAAATTATAATGAATGGGAGAAAGAGAGCCTGCCGTATGTCGACCCAACAGAGGGACCAGCTATCCGAGTTGACAGTACCAGGGTAGATAAAGCAATTAAGGGTGTGAAGACAGGGAAAGCCCCTGGCCCATCAGGAATCACTGCAGAGATGCTCAAAATATCTGGCAGTGTTGGCTACAGCCTAGTCACCCGTATTACGAACCAGGTGATACACGAAGGAGTCATACCCAATGACTGGTGTAGCAGCACCATAGTCAACTGCTACAAAGGTAAAGGTGACGCTTTAGACACTAATAATTACAGAGGCATCAAGCTGTTAGATCAGGTTATGAAAGTT
>NC_068981.1:198584418-198588189 GCF_001194135.2 Octopus bimaculoides | reverse complement strand
TGATGATGATGATGATGATGATGATGATGATGATGATGATATATATATATATATATATATATATATAAAGAAATAGTGAGCATAGAAAAAAACATCAAATGTGAGTCAACGACTTTATATATAGCCCTATACCTCCCGACATTTGATCATATATAAATATCACCATGGTTCTTAAACATATAAAAATATACACATACATAAAAACACAGAAGGTAAAAATATATATGTGAATAAAAATACAAATATATAGAACAGCCTATCAAAACGGTAAATACAATCGCCTAAAAATTCTAAAGCATGTCATGTGACTAAAAATCTAAATAAACTAAAATAAAATAAAATATGAATCAACTAAAAAATTTTTTTACTCCCCTCACTGAAAAGAGTACGTCCAAGAAGTTCAATTCATAAAACCATGATAATTAGAGTCCAGGAGCAAAAAGAGTCCCACTAAATCAAACATACCTGTGACCATTTCGGGAGTTCAATTGCTGTGGTTTGATTACAGGTTAAAGTGCATCTCTGCAATAACCCCCTCATCAGGATGAACAAGAAATTCAAACAAAACCAAAAACAAATGTTTGGAGATATGAGTGTTATATATAAAGTCGTTGACTTGAATTTGATGCTTGGTCTATGATCAATGTTTCTTTATCTCTGTCTCAAATACATTTGAGCACTTCTTTTTTGCTGTCCTATAAACACTTTTTGTTTCCATAAAAAGAGACAAAAATTATTTCTTATGGTATATATATAGACACAAGATTGTCATAGACCCAAAATCCAGTCAAATAGTTGGATTACATATTAACAAGGAATACTAACTTGTATAAAAATACCTTTGAGTTCACTTTTGGTTCATTGCACTCATTGTCTTTGACGGTGGAACAATCAATCTTGGAAGTTGAATAAGAAATAATTTCAGTTAATTGAAATTAGAAGAAAGTGAAACATCAAAAGTTTTAAATAGTAATAACAGGAGAAATATTTTAATTTTGAACATGATAAATAATAAGAATCGTAGAAATGTGTGGAACATCAGCTATTTTATTGTTAAATCCACAAGGTTTTGGTACCGCTTAATCAATGTTCTGGTAAAATACATTCAATGACATCAGCTTTTCCTATTGAACAGCACACATGGCCACTCCGACAAGATGTTAGCATCAATCAGTCAATTCGCCTTCATGTTGCAGATTGATTTTAGAGACCACAGTTATTAGTTGAAGATGTCAATCAACAAATGAGTTCCAAGATGGACAGACTGTAATCTCTATGGACAGCAGGGAATGTATATCTGCTACTGTGTGGGGCTCAGCTAGGCCTTATATAACACATTTTGGGGTATCTATAGACATAGGCTTGAAGTTCATAAGTACCTGAGGTATCATCAGAGGTACTTGAAGTTCATAAGTACCTCTGATGGTAACAATAAGATAGATACTTTTTTTCTGTTGTTGGATACTGCTGGTTGGTGGACTGTATGCAGTTTCTCACAGAAGCAGTGTTGTCAATTATGGGTTCAGATGGGTCCCTATTAGTGATGCTTTATGTGTTGCTAAGTATGCCATTTCCTTGATCCTAGAATCCCCAAATGAAGAAAGACAGAGAGATGCAGATTTCTCTGTCCCAGCAGCTGAAGGAGTGAGTGTATCTTTCCTTGAAGTCATTGGTTGTTTTGTCTGTGTAGTGACTTATGATGCCATCAGATGGTAAGTGGGTAGCTCTATAAGCCAGTCTTTGAGAGGCAGAATCCTTCCAATGAGCAATTTGTAGGATTTTACAGGTCGGAATGTTGTGTGAAGGCTGTGAGTGTGTGTGTCTGTTGTAGTATGCCATATTAGGAACAATATTATCTAAACATGAGTAGCTAACTTTAACATTAAGGGAGTTAAAGAGTTAATGACATCTATGGGTTCTCAGGAAATGCTTTTTAATCAGCATCAGGGAGCTCCAAGCTACATAAATGAAAACATCTAGATTAAATGGAAGATTAAAAACCAGATTGATTTTCTCTTTCTATTTCTCTTCAGATTGTGTGTGTGTGTGAGAGAGAGAGAGGGGTAGTGAGAGAGAGAGAGAGTGAGTGAGAGAGAGAGAGGGAGTTATGGGAAAGAACCAGGATGGTAGATTAACAGAATAAAGAGTAAAAGATAAGACCTTCACTAAAGATGATAGAGAAAAGAATGAGAGAGAGAGAGAGACACACAGACAGACAGACAGACAGACAGACAGACAGACAGACAGCTACATGGGAATTGTCAGTAAGGAGGTTGAATAGAAGCAATTTGAGTGTGGGAGATTTAAGTATGAATATTAAACATTTTAACTTCCTGGATACATACAACAATTGTGCCTTTGATTCAGAATTTTCTGAGGGGATTTCATGATGGAAAGCATTAACCCTTTTGTTATTGTATTTATTTTGAGATGCTCTGTGTTTCTTTCAATTATTTTAAATATAACAAAGAATTTAGTAAAATAACTTCGTTATCATTAAGCTGGTGTTAGGAACATAAATTGTGACTAAGGTATGGTGGAAGATTTTAATTCAAAACTTATGAAAACAAGACATTTGTACTACAGAGCCAGAGGCGGTTTTAGCTGGTTTGGTAACAAAAGGGTTAATTGAAGAGAGACAGATTTGAAGGGAGAGAAGAGGCAGAGAGAGAGGGGGTGGAAGAGATGAAGAAGAGAGAGGGAAGAACAGCAACAAAGATTAATGATGGGAAGAGAGAGAAGGAGAGTGATAGATATCAGAATGTTTTGTTGCATTTAAATTCTGATTTACCAAACAATGAAGAAAAATAAAATAATGAAACTGGCAAATATATTCCTCGTTTGTAGGATGACAATTAGTTTGTTAATGAAGGCAAGAGAAAGTCCACTTACAATGCCAACTTTGAAATCATAGTTCTGAAGGACGTCAGCAGAATTTTCAAACATTTCAAAAAAATCTTCCTTGCGTTCATATGTAGGAATAACTACAAGAAAAACATTGAAAATTGAGAGCAAACCATTTAATGATGAGGTAAAAAAAAAAAAACACTTGTGCCACAATACTGTTTAAGTCTCTTTACATAGTTTGTATAATTATAATCACACACACACACACACACATACACACACGCACACACACACACACACACACACATGCATCACTGTAGGTGCACAACCCTGCTGTTGGGGATTCTATTTAATTATTTTTCTAAATTTTATTTTCATATCCTTTCATTCTATCCTAATTGTTGTAATGTCTAACTTTGATCAATGTAAACCCTACCTCATAGGCCCTTTTGGCCAATAAAAGAAATTATTATTATTATTTTTATTTTTATTTTATTATTATTATCATCAGTAGTAGTAGTAGTAGTAGTAGTAGTAGTAGTAGTAGTAGTAGTAAAATATAATCTTGTAGTTTCATAATAGCCAAATTATTGATTAGTTTCATACTAGAAGTTCAAAAGCAATTCTAGCAATCATCAAAATGACTAAAAGGAGGAATATGCTCCTGGTTCTTAACTTTGGTATGAAGCTACTTTGCAATCTGGCTAGGTTTATGGTCAAACTAGGTTTATGGTCAAACTAGGTTTATGGTCAAACTAGGTTTATGGTCAATCTTGTAGTAATTGAGACTGCCGATGTTCTTGGGCCTCGAACCATACTCCTCTTCACTATAATCAGGGAAGAGATGGCTGGACAGAAATGAGAGTCCCATGAGTCAAACTTGGCTGGACAGAAGTGAGAGTCTCATGAGTCAAACTTGGCTGT
>NC_068981.1:198581454-198584253 GCF_001194135.2 Octopus bimaculoides | reverse complement strand
ATGAGAGTCCCATGAGTCAAACTTGGCTGGACAGAAGTGAGAGTCTCATGAGTCAAACTTGGCTGGACAGAAGTGAGAGTCTCATGAGTCAAACTTGGCTGGACAGAAGTAAGAGTCCCATGAGTCAAACTTGGCTGGACAGAAGTGAAAGTCTCATGAGTCAAACTTGGCTGGACAGAAGTGAGAGTCCCATGAGTCAAACTTGGCTGGACAGAAGTGAGAGTCCCATGAGTCAAACTTGGCTGGACAGAAGTGAGAGTCTCATGAGTCAAACTTGGCTGTTCCAGTGCATCATCCTCCCTGTTATCCAGGACAATGCCTTTTCCACTTTATCTGCTGAAGCCATGGGAAATGTTTCTATATTGTGAGAGGCAAGATTCTCCATTAATCCTTCTATTCTGATTTAAACCATGTCTCTACTCAACCAATCAATGCTTGTTGTGCAATACACTTTAATTGCGATCATCCTTCATATAAAATAAATGGTCGTCCTTCATCTAAACTAATAAAAGTGAAATTCTGTCTGTTTGTCTGTGACCCCTATATCTCAACCTATATTTGCTCTACATAGACATAGTATCCCTTTTTGGAATCAGGATGATCTCAGGATTGAAAATCTGGCCTTCATTTGGTTCTTGAACATCTAGCATTGGGATCTGATTTACAATCATTTAGGTTGCTATTTCTAGCAGGTAAAGCAACCATGAGAGGTTCCAGAGCCATAGTATTACTGAGATAGATGAACTAGACTTACCTCCCTTAGCTTAAAGTTTTACTAAGGAATTTAAGGGTTCTGTTATCTTTTTCAGTCACCAAACTGCGACCACACTGGAGCACCA
Organism: Octopus bimaculoides; assembly: GCF_001194135.2. NCBI lineage: Eukaryota > Metazoa > Mollusca > Cephalopoda > Octopoda > Octopodidae > Octopus > Octopus bimaculoides. Next base: position 198,583,414 of record NC_068981.1, on the reverse strand, counting down.
CCTTGAAGACTTTTAATCAAACAAATTAAGACACCAAGTTCCTTCTTTTTTTATTGACCTTTTTTACTGAACCACTAAGTTACGTGAACGTAAACAAACCAACACAAGTTATCAAGTGGTGGTGGCGGGAGGACAAATACAGACACAACCCCACAATACATATATATATCATCATCATCGTTTAACATCCGTTTTTCATGCTGTCATGGTTCGGGCAGTTTGATTGGGGACTGGCATGAAAGGAGGCCTCACCAGGCTCCAATCTGATCTGGCAGAGTTTCTACAGCTGGATGCCCTTCCTAATACCAACCACTCCGAGAGTGTAGTGGGTGCTTTCCACATTCCACCAGCACGAGGGTCAGTCAGGCGGTTCTGGCAATGACCACACTCAAAAGGTGTTTTTTACATGCTACATGCACATGAGCCAGTCCGGCAGTGCTAGAAACGACCACGCTCAAATGTTGTTTTTCACGTACCACCGGCGCATGTGCCGGTAGAGCAATGCTAGCAATACAGTTCGATATTTAAGAGATGAGGAATTATGTGCATTATTTACATTATTTACATTCAATGGATATTTGTCCTCATGGCTACGATATGTTGATGACACCTTTACACCCTGGCCTCACCAGGAAGATGTCCAAGTGCTGTTAGATCATGTGAACTCAATAAAGCCATCCATACAGTTCACAATGGAAAAGGAAAAAGACAATCAGCTGGCATTCTTGGACATATTAATAACACCCACCAAGTATGGATCCAGGACATCCGTATACCGCAAGTCGACCTTTACTGAACGATACTTCAACTTCAATTCCTATCATCCATACAGTGTAAAGAGAGGGATTGCTCAGTGCCTAAAACATCGTGCAAAGAATATAAGTAGTGATTGTGATGCACACCACAACAACAACTACCCCAAAAGTATACTATCCACTCCAATTATGAAAAAGAGAAAGAATGAAGCCAAAAAACTGTCCACAGTGTGTCCACCCTATGTGAAAGACCTCTCCGAAAAGATACAAAAGATATGTGGTCCATATGACATCAGGACAGTATTCAAGAGTAATACAACACTTCACAAATATCTCCTTTGAGTAAAACCACCAATAGAAGAGAATATGACTAAGAACTGCGTGTACTTCATCCCATGCAGTTGTGGTAGGTTATACAAAGGAGAAACATGCCGCCCCCTCAAAATAAGGGTAGAGGAACATCACAACGCTGTGGCACGAGGAGATATTGATAAATCGGGTATAGCTGATCATGTATGGCAAAATGGAGACCACCTCCCCCTGTGGGATGAATTTAAAATAATAGACAGGGAACAACACTGGAAAATACGAAAACTAAAAGAAGCAGCACATATGCTAGGACACAACAACCTCCTAAGCAGACAGAGTGCAGATATGAAGAGCATGTGGGAACCGATCTTAAGGAAGGATTGGGAAATATTAGATTTATAAGCCCTAAAATTCACTCTATAATTGCCCACGGGCATATGGTGTAGTGGTTAAGAGCATGGGCTACTAACCCCAAGATTCCGAGTTTGACTCCAAGGAGTGACCTGGAGAACAACAACAATAACAATAATAAGAAGAACCCAAGTTCGAAATTTCCCCAAAACACCTGATGAAGGCTGGAGGATATATCAGCAGAAACGTGTTAACAACAAACAAGATGAGGACAAATATCCGTCAATTGTAAATAATGTAAATAATGAACTCTAGCAATGATCACACTTGAATGGTACTTTTCACATGCCACCAGCACAGGGGCCAATCTGTGGCCCTGGCAACGATCACGCTTGGATGCGCTTTTAACATTCCACAAGTGCCAATCAGGTGGTACTGTCATCGGCCACGTCAGCAATTTTGATTTATATATATTTATGTATGTATGTATGTATGTATATATATATATATATATATATATATATATAGAGAGAGAGAGAGAGAGA
>NC_068981.1:198577431-198579931 GCF_001194135.2 Octopus bimaculoides | reverse complement strand
TTATTATTATTATTATTATTATCGTTTAACGTCTGCTTTCCATGCTGGCATGGGTTGGACGATTTGACTGAGGACTGGCAAGCCAGATGGCTACACAAGAATCCAATCTGATTTGGCAGAGTTTCTACAGCTGGATGCCCTTCCTAACGCCAACCACTCTGAGAGTATAGTGGGTGCTTTTACGTGTCACCGGCACGAAGGCCAGTCAGGCGGTACTGGCAACAGTCACACTCAAAATGGTGTTTTTTATGTGCCACCTGCACAGGAGCCAGTCCAGCGGCACTGGCAACAACCTCACTCAAATGATTTTCTAATGTGCCACCGGCACAAGTGCTAGTAATTATCATTACTATTATCATTATTATCATTATTATTATTATTATTATTATTATTATTATTATTATTAATATAATCATCAATATACCCTATGAGAAAATGGCAAAATAAATACTAAAAGCAGTTCATAATGAGGTGCTGCATAGGAGTGTTGGCATAAATTAGTCGAGATGTCTTTGCAGACATTGAGGTGACTGATTGTGTGTCTTTGGTATGAGAACATGTGTATTGGTGTATATTCATAATGAGCATATGTAATGTGTGTGTGTACGAGTAAGAGTATGTATGTGTGAAGGTATGTATAGGTATGCAACTACATATGGACATGTATACAATGGTACACATATGTTTATGCGTTTGGAAACATGGTCTGTCTGTTGGTCACACTAAAAGCAGACCGAAACCACAGAATGAAGCAAGTCTAAGTATAACATACAGAAATGATTCTAGAAATGTCTGAAGGTGGTTCTTTATTTCTGGCTGAGGTTTGTGATGCCTAAATTTCAGCTTTGATGCTCCTGTTTTCAATGAAACTTTGATGTTGTTTACAAAGAGACACGAAAGAGAAAAAGACACAGCAACACAACAGACATGTTTGACGAAAGAAGGTGGCCCTGGGAAAATATTTGTCTTCTGTGTGTTTTGTTTTCTCACATATTCAATATGACCAGAAACACACACACACAAAACACACACAACACACACAACACACACACACACACACGCACAATTGTGACAACGTGTATGGGAGGTCACTACACAACCCTGTTAACAGTCAACCAACACTTCTTTTACTTTCTCAGTATCTACAGATGGGTATGTATGTGTGTGTATATATATATGTAAATGTGTGTGTGTGTGTATGTATGTATATATATATATATATATATATATATATATATATATATATATATATATATATATATATATACATATATATATAAATACATATGTATACATACATATATGCTTATGAAGACTAAGGTCTTCATAAGCAAGAAAACAGACAGGACCCTCTCCACTTCAGGTAATCAGCCCTGCTTGATTTGTAGAAAAAGTGTAGGCAGGAATTCCATATGGTGTACCCAGTGTAAGCTATGGACACACAAGTGGAGCAATGGGACAATAAGAAGGTTATCAAGGAAGGTAGTGTTTGTGTGTGGAAGATGCATGGGAGCCCCTAAAAACTAAAGATATTTTGGGAAATCAATTTCCACAAATGCCCCAGAGGCTCTTTAGAGGTTGTGGATAATTTCTGCTACCCAGTGGGGGTGGGGGGTGTATGATGTATGTAATTGCTAGAATAAGAATAAGAAGGAGAAAATTCAGAGATCTGTTGGCAACCGAAGGTCTCTCTCTTTCTCTCTGAGTGAAAGGAAGATTGTATGATGCATGGATATGAATAGCAATGCTCCATGGTAGCAAGACATGGGCCCTGAATGTAGAGGACATGTAAAGACTAGAGAGGAATAAGGCTAATATACTCTGCTGGATGTTCAATGTAAGTGTACATGTTTGACAGAGTGCCAATGTTCTGAGAGAGAAGTTAGGCATAAGAGGAACTAGATGCAGTGTGCAAGAGAGAAGACTGCACTAGTTTGGTCATGTGATGTGGATGGATGAGGACAGGTCCATAAAGAAGTGCTGTTCACTCAAAATGGATAGAACTCATGGAAAAGGGAGACCCAGGAAGAAATGGAATGAAGTACCGAAGGACGACCTCAGGATGCTGAACCTTTTGGATGAGATAACAAAGGGCTGAAATACCTGACACTTTATTGTACTCAAGAAGACCTGTCTTCCACAGCAGAAGTGTTCAGGCTGCCCCTGGGGAAGAGGAGTGGCCTGCAAGAATCCTGTGCCAGTTCGATGTTGGAGCACTCAATGCTGGCGTCACATTAAAAGCACCCAATACACAATGTAAAGTGGTTAGCATTTGGAAGAGCATCTAGCAATAGAAACCAAATGAGACTGGAGCATGGTGCAGCACCTTAGCTTACAAGCTCTAGTGGAACCATCCAACCCATGCCAGCATGGAAAATGAGAACTAAAGGATGATGATGACAATAATGATGATGTTTATATATACATAAATATATATACATATATATGTGTGTATATATATATATACATATATATATATATATATATATATATATATATA
>NC_068981.1:198574338-198574638 GCF_001194135.2 Octopus bimaculoides | reverse complement strand
GGTGTCTCACACACACACACACACACACACACTGATATTGTCACATTTAAAAACACTTTTTTTCACATTAAAATTTATAAGATATTCTTTTATTCTTTTATTTGTTTCAGTCATTTGACTGCGGCCATGCTGGAGCACCGCGTTTAGTTGAGCAAATCAACACCAGCATCGGTTGTCAAGCGATGGGGGGGGGACAAACATGGACACACATATATATATATATATATACGATGGGCTTCTTTCAGTTTCCATCTACCAGATCCACTCACAAGGCTTTGGTCAGCCTGAGGCTATAGTAGA
>NC_068981.1:198550803-198574328 GCF_001194135.2 Octopus bimaculoides | reverse complement strand
ATGGGCTTCTTTCAGTTTCCATCTACCAGATCCACTCACAAGGCTTTGGTCAGCCTGAGGCTATAGTAGAAGACACTTGCCCAAGGTGCCACTCAGTGAGACTGAACCTGGAACCATGTGGTTGATAAGCAAGCCACTTTTGTTGCTGTTTCATTGTTGCCCCAGCATCACTGTTTAGTGTTCACTTGTATAAGAAAGATGGGGGGGCCACCCTGGGCAACATCTCAGTCTCACATCTTCATTTCCTGACCCCGATGACAAAACATGGCTGAAATAACTGGGGGTATATCAAGGGTACAGTAGGAGGATCAGAGAAATTTATATGTCTCCCTGTACTCTGAGCTACACATATACACCAATGCTACTGGGTATTACATTTCTGCCTGTATAACTTCAACCAAGGAAAATGCTATTGTCTGCCTGACACAGGTAGAGGTGAACCATGAGCTGGAGATCTCACCCACACTTCCAGAATGCATGAAGATAAATTGTCACAGCGAAATCCCTGGCCCTTTCCTGCTGAAGCATGCAAAGTAGCCACAATGCCCAGTCTTGTAAAGCTAACTGATCCCTTCCAATCTATATAAAACAAAGAGAAAATCCTCCAGGACTTCAAAGGTACCAACTTTGTCCCCATCTAGAAAAGGAAAAAGAACTACAAGTCAAATGACAACCATCGGAAAAATTTACCTCCGATCCCTCATTGGCAAAATGTTGCTCATCTCCTGCCCAGCTGTCGACTGGGTCACCTGCAACAAGGCTTATGTGGTCATCGAGGGATATGGCATAGTAGTTAAGAGCACAGGTTACTAACTCCAAGATTCTGAGTTTGATTCCAGGCAGTGACCTGAATAATAATAATAATGATAAAATCGAAAAATATCTTAGGAATGAGAACCCAGGTTCGAAATTTCCCCAAGACACCTGATGAAGGCTGGAGGGTATATCAGCCAAAACGTTGTGTTAACAACAAACAAGATGAGGGCAAATATCCGTCAAATGTAAATAATGTAAATAATATTCATAATTCCTCATCTCTTAAATAAAGAACTGTACAATGGTTTATTCTTGGCCAAGTATGCAGGAATGGTCTTCTTTTTCTCTCCATGTAAACTTGACATTAAGCTTCTTTTCTAACCATTTCGCAGTATTCTTTGCTTCTCCCTTTCTTCCAGTCTTTTATGGTTCCATCAACAGAACTTATTCCATCACAATATGACTTTACATCTGGTGGCATCTTTGCTCCAGTCATAGATCTGGTCTCCAGCTTTTAGCAGGTTGCTTTTTAGAAATTTGTCCTGTCCCTTACATTAGGGGTCTCTATCTTCTCCTCCTCCTCCTCCTCGTTATATGCATCACCACTAGGGAGCAAGATGGCAAAGTCATAACCACACCAGACAAAATGCTTAGCAACATTTCTTCCAGCTTTACATTCTGAGTTCAAATCTCACCAAGGTCAACTTTGCCTTTCATCCTTTCAGGGTCGATAAAATAAATACCAATTCAGGACTAGGAGCCGATGGAAATGATTAACCCCTCCCCACAAAAATTTTGAGCCTTGTGCCTATCACAGAAAAGATTATACACATCACCTACTACTTTTCTGAACCCATCATTAGCAGAAGAATCTCCCAGTTTCGACACCTTCCTTCTCCAGTCTCTTTGTCACTCGCTATTCACTGGTGTATATGAAGTTTTACTTTCTTACATCCGCTTTCCATGCTGGCATGGGTTGAACGGTTTGACTGAGGGCTGGCAAGCCAGAAGGCTGCACCAGGCTCCAATCTAATATGGCAAAGTTTCTACGGCTGAACGCCCTTCCTAATGCCAACCCCTCCGAGAGTGTGGTGGGTGTTTTTACATGCCACCAGCGTGGGAGCCAGTCGAGCAGTACTGGCATTGACCATGCTTGAATGGTGCTTTTACATGCCACTGGGACGTGACCAGTCAGCTGGCACTGGCATCAACCACACTTGAATGGTACTTTTCACATGCCACCAGCACAGGTGCCAATCAAGCAGTACTGTCATCAGCCACGACAATGATTTCACTTGCCTCAACAGGTCTTTGCAAGGGCAGTTTATTGCCCAATGATTGAAGCGTACTCTTAAATGGGCCGGTTATGCTGCACTGGCATAGGCCATGGTTACGGTCTCACTTGGCATCCCAGGTCTTCTCAAGCACGGCATATCTCCAAAGGTCTCTGTCACTTGTCATCACCTCGGTGAGGCCAAACATCTGAAGGTCGTGCTTCACCCCCTCATCCCAGGTCTTCCCGGGTTTACCTCTTGCACAGGTTCTCTCCGCTGTTAGAGTGCAGCACTTCTTCACACAGCTGTCCTCATCCATTCGCAACACATGACCATACCAACACAGTCATCTCTGTTGCACACCATATCTGATGCTTCTTAGGTCCAACTTTTCTCTCAAGGCGCTTATACTCTGTCATGTGTGCACACTGACATTACACATCCAGTGGAGCATACTAGCTTCATTTCTTTCGAGCCTACGCATGTCCTCAGCAGTCACAGCCCATGTTTCACTGCTGTGTAGCATGGCTGTTCGTACGCATGCGTCATACAGTCTGCCTTTTACTCTGAGTGAGAGTCCTTTTGTCACCAGCATAGGTAAGAGCTGTCTGAACTTTGCCCAGGCTATTCTTATTCTAGCAGCTACACTCTCAGAGCATCCACCCCCGCTACTGACTTAGTCCCCTAGGTAACAGAAGCTATCAACTACTTCTAGTTTTTCCCCCTGGAATATGGCAGAAGTTGTTCTCTGCACATTTTCAGTGTTTATTGCTCCTGAGCATTTGCCACATACAAAATCTATCTTCCCAGTTAACCTTCCTTTGATATTGCTGCACCTCTTAGGTGTCCATAGCTTGCACTGGGTGCATCTTATGGAGTTTCTACCTACACCTTTTCTACAGATTGAGTAGGGTCATCTGCCTGAAGGGGTGTGTGATTTGTCTGCTTTCCTACTTATTAAGACTTTGGTTTTTACTAGATTGATTCTAAGGCCCTTCGATTCTAGACCTCAGAATACCAATTTATAATTAACAAATTTTGATTAAAGTGGTAGATAAGCCCAATTAAATTTGCTACAAAGAAAATGTTTATAAAATCATTACCGCTACCACCATCACCGTTATCATCATTATGATTATCATCTTCGTCATTGTCTGAATTATCATCATCATCATTAACATTATCACCATCACCAGCCTCCTTTTCCTCCTCCTCCTCATCATCATCATAACCATCATATGTACCGTAACTGCAACATCAACTCCTTAACATTACACACTGTCCAAATTTGTGGATTTGAGAAAAACCAAGACCAAGTATCCATAGCAACCAAATATAATTGGATTGTCAGCTCAGCATCTTTCCATCAGGTTGTGACTTTTCTTCATTACCATTACTAATCAAAGAATTCAATCAATTCTAATGAGAAGATTTGTGGAAACTCCATCAAATCAAAGCCAAATTATGTTTTAGATATTTTCTCTGCCATTATTTCAAGAATTTTGGTCAAAGAAAAAACAACTTAGTTTCCTTCATCTTCTGCTTTGCAATGGAATTGTCTGAAGTTTGGTAGATTTTATGATTTTAAGATTTTTAATCCAAATGTAGCTGACATTTAGGGCATCAGAAACTAATGACAGTTTGTGGACATTTGCAAGAATCCCAGAATAAGTTGGAGTGTCTTGGGAGAAAAATAATGATACTTACATTTCGTTAGTTGCCTAGCAACCAGAGAGAGTAACTGCTTTAATAAGAGCATTTACCATTCTTCATTTTAATACTACAGAGCAACAGACATTGCAGAAGAATTTTATTGAGATTCTGGTAGAGTTTTGTGGTGAAGAAATATGTCCCCATCCAAGCATGGCTGTGTGGTCTAAGAGACCCACTTTGCAGCCATGTGGTTCTGAGTTCAGTCCCACTGTGTGGCACCTGAGACAAGGGTCTTCTACTCTAGCGCTGGACCAACCAAAGCCTTGGGAATTAATTCCAAAGAGAGAAACTGAAAGAAGTCTAGTATGTGTGTGTGTGTGTGTGTGTGTGTGTGTGCGTGTGTGCATGTGTGTATGAGCATGTGTGTGTGAGCATGTATGTGCATGCACATCCATACACACACATGTGTGTGTGTATGAATGTGCATGTGTGTGCGTGTGAGCATGTGTGCACGCATATAATCATGTGTGTGTGTGTGTGCATACATATGAGCATGTGTGTGTGTGAGCATGTGTGTGTGTGTGTGGCTTTGTCTTGACATGGTGTGATGGTTGTAAATGAGTGTCACCCTCATACAAGTGAGGTTGTTTGTTTCTAGTCTTCCATGAAAAACTTGTCTGGCCATGGAGAAGTATCTTGTTGCTTGGAGACAAGTGAGGATTAGTGACAGGACCTCCTATCTGAATATTGAAAATCTGCCTCAACCAATTCCATCTGACCCATTCAAGCAAAGAAAAGTGGACGTTAAAATAACGATGATGATGATGATGAACCACAAGATTCTGGGTTCAAACCTAACCCACAAAGCAGCCCTATGGATAGCCACAGGTCAATTCACAACTTGAAAGTTCATCAGAACACTGTTGTAGATATTGAGACAAGGTTTCAAATCAGCCAATAAACTCAATGATTTCAGTGGTTCTGCTTCCTCTTGAATATATAAAGCTGATGGAGACTGTGGTGAATGCCTGGCTGGGGAGGGTGCTGCTTGAAGGCCATATGTGTGGCAGCAGGATTTGGCTCCTTGCCATATTTCCAGAAAGAGTCAGAAGTAGTTGTCAGGGAATTATTACAACTTCACCAGCCCCTATTTCTGGCCCCTTAATTCCCCTGATTGTAATCCTTACTATGTGTGGGGCACAATTGAAAAAGACAGCATCCACTGTGCCAAGGCTGAGCTGATGACCAAGATCAAGGAGGTGTTTCAAGATTTTCCTAGGGACACAGTGAGGAATGCATGTGCCACATTGCAGAGGCCATCTTGAGGTCATGAAGGAAGCCAAGGGTGGCTGCTTTGAGGAAATTGTTCATCACAGAATGGAAATTGTTCATCTCCCCACTCAACTAGAATGTTTTTATTTTTTGGGATGGGATGCTGTGTTTTCTTTCCCTTTTATGCAAACTGTCTCATTTCTCCCAAGCACCCTGTACTAAACATCTCCTCTCGTGTCTAACATTAGAAATCACCAACCTTAAATTGCATGAGAACATAAATTGTATAAATGGCAATACCATCAACTACATTACATGCAAACTAGGTCCTGTTTCATTAATATAAAACAGAGGGTCCCTTTGCTGACCAGTTCCATGATCTTCTACAGACTGTCCCCAGTTCCATTCTGTGATAACCCATGATCCAACAGGCAACATGTCCCTAAGCACACTTTTTTCATACAATGTGACATTACCCTCAACAAAACACAAACTAAGCTCTTTTATCTTCATAAACATTGCACATTTTTGCTCGCCACCACCACCACCTCCATCTGCTAGCAATTGCCTTTCTACTTACAAGCCTGTATCAAAAGGTTCCCACACTCGTTATGCTTCATAAAAATTACTCATTTACCTAAGTTTTCATCTCCTTCCTCCCACAGCAACACACCAGTTCCAGTCCCTTTTGTTTTCCAGAACACCTGATGCATGATTGACTCTCATTTGTCCCATGGAAAAATAGTTGTAAATATCTAACAACAATGATTTGGCTCCCATGCTGGTGGCATGTAAAAAGCACCATTCGAGTTTGGTCGTTGCCAGTGCCACCTGACTGGGAACAGCAAACCTTTCTTCAAAGTTGGAATGGATGGCAAATAAACCTCCTTCAATTCCACATTTTAAAATTCTGACAATAAAACTATTGGATTCAAGTTGAAAAAAGAAAAACAAATTCAGTGAGGATTCCTGTAGAAATGGCCACCTCATTCATTGTCACAGGCACCACAGAACCATTCCAGACACAATCTATAAAAATAGTGACAGACTTTCCCCTTCATGAAATCCAGATGCAGGGATAGGGTTGTAGGATACAATCAAGATCTTCTATGACTCCACGGATTTGTTCCATAAAACCTATTGAGGGATTAAGATGTCACAGTTCTGCTGAAAGGCTTCTCACCAATAATGCAGTCAGGGGGAGAATGCTTCAGTCAGTTGCTAAAGCAGCCTAACCTAAACGATCCAACTGGCATTTCTTATCTTTTACTTCTTTCAGTCATTAGACTGTGGCCATGCTGGGGCACCACCTTGAAGAATTTTTTGTCGAATGAATCGCATCCAGTCGTCATTTATAAGACTCTCTTAAAAGATGACCTCTTTTGCTGAACCATTCAGTTGTGGGGATGTAAACACACCAACACCTGTTGTCAAGCGGGGGGGGGGGGGGGGTAAACACAATAACACACACACACACATATAGATATATGCGCAATGGGCTTGTTTCTGAAACTGTATGGTCTGGAAGCAAGCTTCCTGGGAGAAATTTTCCAAAAAACCTGTCACCCATCACTTAGACAAACCGCCAACCTTTGCTACAATTAGTGCAGCTTTCAAATAGATTATCTCCTGGACCAAACAACATTCTAGCAGAGATTTGGGTGAAGAATGGTTCCCTCTGCGACAAAGTGTTCCATCACTACGTCACAGAACCAAATATTTCTATTTCGACCTTACAGCGTTTGGTCTCAACGATAAAGGGGAGATAAATCTGTTTGCTTGATTAGTCAGGGTATAAAATTGCTGTCGACACAAAAGAAACTCACCCAGTCAATAAAAAGAGACACATCAGTCACAGTGTGACTCCACAGGTGCGAGAACAGTTGCCATGGTATTTATTACAGAGTGGCTTCATGAGAGATGTAGAGAGGGGAGATGTTTAATGCATTTATACATGTGTGGAAGGCTTTTTAAAAGCAGCTAACAGGGAACTTGTGTCAGATATTGTCAGGAAGTGTGAATGTCTGTCAAAATTTGAATCGACTCCACCAAGGAACACTGGCTCAGGGTAACATTGGAGAACAGAAAGCTGAGCCCTTCTGAGCCAAAATGGGGGTTAGGCAAAGCTGTAGGTTGGTTAAGGTACCCTATTATCATCTCATCCGTGTGATCCCCAGTTACATGAAAGGGCAGAAAGGAAGGTGGGAATCCTTATTAACTTTTAGCTTGATAAAAATAGTTTCAAAATCTGCAGGACCTCCATGTTAAGATCAAAATGAATTGTTGAGCTACTAAATACTTACGACTGTGCAACAATGTGTGTTGTGTTTCTTTTATGATGGAAGCAGCACTAGGGAGAGGTGGGCAGTAAGGGATGGGGAAGCAGTGAGCAGGAATGATGGATGGACCAAAGGTGGGATACAGGTAGAGTGTATGACAAGATCTATTTTAGAGTGATATCCATTATACGCTGAGTGACTCTGGAAGTATATCTGTTCTTGTCCTCCATAGTTGTAGCACTGGTTTTGAAAACTAGGGGCTGTAAGTTCAATCCTCACTTGGGCCTTGTGTTACTCTGGAAGTATAGTTTTACCAGGAAGGATAATTATGTCTTTTTTGCCCACAAGGGGCTAAACATAGAGGGGACAAACAAAGGGATTAAGTCAATTACATCAACTCCAGTGCATAACTGGTACTTAATTTATCGACCCTGAAAGGATGAAAGGCAAACTCAACCTCAGCGGAATTTGAACTCAGAACATAATGGCAGACAAAATACCACTAAGCACTTCACCTGGCGTGCTAACGATTCTGCCAGCTCACCTGCCTTATTTACCAGAAAGGATAATGTCAGGAAATATGGACAGGTGTACCATAATTATAATTTAACATTTGTCAAATTTCTTGGTGTTTATACAAAATGATGAAATGAATACTAATTTTCGAAAGAAATATATTTATTGGCTTGAAATAAAATTAATTTCCTATTTGTACAACTCCTCCTCACTTTCTATGATTCTCTTTTTCCTTGTGTGTCTGGCTTTCCTTTACTCCCTGCCTGCCACCCAGCCCAATAGGAGCATTCATCCTGCACTTCTTCTATTAACTCTCTCTCCCCTCCTCTCCCTAAATCAACCAGCATCACACATATACAGGGTGTCGTCTAAATTATGCAAAAAGGAAAATAACACTGACATCTCATTTTAACAGATATATTTACCAAAATTACATAAAGATATCTTAACATACTAAAAAGAAAATTTATTCAATAAAATCGCCATTGGCTTCAATCACATCCTCCAGTCGACTTTGGAATCTCCTGCAACTCTTCTGGATGGTCTCCTTGTTTAAGTTGGTGAATGCTGCCATAATCCTTGCCTTCAGTTCATATAATAAAATTATTGTATACAGTGCTCAGGTGCACTACAACTTGTCAAAAGTGCATATAAAGCATATGCAGTAATGTACAAATGTCTGGAAAGTGAACAGTGTAGGAGTCAGATCCATGCTTGTGTGTGTATGGAGGGGAGAAAATCAGGTGTAGTGTTGGCGAATCTTAGGAAGCATGGAAGCTTTGAAGGATGCAATGCTCCGACAACTAACAACTGATGCTGGAAGTCTGTTCCATACTTCGGCAACTCTTAGCGTGAAAAAATGTTTCCGAAAGTCATGGGAGCTGTGCTGTTTTCTGACTTTGTAAACATGTCCACGGGTGTTAGACAATATGGAAGAATTCACATACACCAAAAACCAAATTAACAACTGTTGTTTGTCAGCCTCAACCAAGCAACTTTACGACCAAAAGCATCCCAGCCATGGCCATCTCCACTTTTTTCTTACAGTGGATATCTTGAACTACATTATCTCATGTGTTAGTCACTTTTTTATATAATCACATGTTGTCGGATGGAAACTTGGCTGCTATTTTTAACAGGTCTAGATTTCACTTTGGGAATTATTTGCTCCGCTGAGTGAGACAAGAAATCCCTTGGGGCATGCTTCACGTGACGATAACTTTGATGAAAACTGGTAAAGGATGGAATTGAGAACAACAGCAGGCTGAGAAAATGCAATTCAAGGGAGGGAATCAGTATAAGTGATAAAAAAACAAAGCGATCCAGGGGAGATAATAATTCTTTTTGCAAACAACTTACCAGCAGTTGAAAGCTTACAGATGCTCACAAGTTTATATATATATATAAATACACATATATATGTATACATGCAACCATTGCTCCACTGTAGTAACCCCTGCCAGGCCCCCAGTTATGTGTGAATTAGTATAAAACTGTACCAACCTGACGCCTTGGATGAGATCCGGGCGAACATTAAAACCACCAGGAACGAGTAACCTTGAGCTGTTTGTCACAGGATCCTTCTGGGAGAGAAACACTGCACTTCCATTGTTTTCTTTCGTTCTCTCGCTTCTTATGGCTGTGTTGTCTTTAAAACCTTGTAATAAGCGTTTATTATACACACACACATGTATGTATAATAATGTATGTATATGAACATACAAGTTGGTGAACAAACACAAAAAGTAGCACTCGACATATTTAGAGTTGGACTCGTTTAAAAAAAAAACGAGTGACTCAACTCCATATGAAAGTTTCACCGATGTAGATACTCAACCACATCCTCAGATGTATACATAACAGCAAAGACTGAAAAGGGAAGGGTCTTTCAATGGGCATCTCCTTGGTGATGTAAAATAAACAGAAAAACCAGATTGTTTCACTAATTAATTAATTCAAGTGGAAACCATCACTGTTGGGGCTCACAGGTGCAAGCATGGTTGCGTGGTAAGACGTTTGCCTTCCAACCACATGGTCCCAGGTTCAGTCTCACAGCATGGCACCTTGGGCAAGTGTCTCCACCTATAGCCTCAGACCAACCAAAGCCATGCAAGTGGGTTTGGTAGAAAGAAACTGAAAGACGCCCACCATATATATATAGCAAAAGAGGTACCAGGCTTGAAAAAAAAAATGTGCTGAGGTGAATTCAACTTAATTTCTTCTTCTTTACTTTCAACTGCTCACCTTGTCACAAATAAAATTCTGGTTCTTTTTTTTTTGTATTTTTTTTTTTAGTTTTTATAACCTTGGGTTGTGTGTGTGTGTGTGTGTTGTATGATCAGAGTCCAATGTGTGTGGGTAGGGCTGTATGTGTGTGCTTATTCCTGTATGTGTGTGTTAGTGTTGTTATCGGTTTTTGATCAGCAACATCGATCTTATCTATGCTTTTTATATATATATATATATATATATATATATATATATATATATATATATATATATATATATATATATACATATATATATATATACATATATATATATATATATATGCATTATATATATATATGCTTCATTGAATCTAAACAAAACTGTCCAACGAATGGGAACGTGAAACTCTGAGTAAGTTTTTGTGATATCTTTGAGACTTGTTAATAAAGTCTGTATATACATGTATATATCTATATACACACACATGTCCATACAATCACACAGTCATAAGTCTATGTACATATTACACACCCACATATATGATAACTGTAGTGGGGAGTTCATATCCCAGGTCTTGTGAAGGAAGTGAGAAATAGTGTTACTCGATATTTTTCCCTTTGCCCTCATACATATACATGCATCTACAAATGAACGCATGTCTACGCACTCATGATTTGACCAGGTCTGGTAAGCTCTGGTGCAGCCCCTCAGCTTACCAGCCCTGGTCAAACCATCTAACCCATGCCAGCATGGACAACAGATGTTAAAAGATGAGGAGGAGGAGGAGGATAGCATCATTGTTTTAATGTTTATTCATACATAAAATAAATATTCTTGTATCCAGTTGACCTAAAAAGGATAAAAGACATTAGTTCAGATATTATGCAACCCTCTTTACTCAACGCATGAATAAATTAAACAATGTGTTTGTGTGTGTGTGTGTGTGTAGATATATATACACTCATACCTCAGTACTACAGACTACAAGGGGGAACACTGGTCCGAGGAAAGCGATAGTCCATAGGTACCGACACTAAGGTTAAGTTACGTTAGGAGTGGCTAATATCAACAATTACATCGTGAAAGACAGAGGAATACAATAAAAAAAAAGGGGCAAAACCATGGAGCAATGAGCCCATAGCACATCGGACTTTGAAATTGAATCAGCTGCTTCCAAAATCCATTAAAGGAAGGTCCACAGCACCGACATAGGAGTGTGCGTGTGTATGTATATCTACATGTGTGTGTGTGTGTGTGTGTTGTTTGCTATAGTTGTCCACTGAATCTGATGATGACCATATTCTTCCACTGGTGAACCCCTTGGCATCAGAACATCCCAAGACTTGGCATGTAACATCAGCCAAAGCAGACATGACATTGAAAGATTTGGTTGGTGAGGTGAAGTATTAAATCTGCATGCATGCCTCTCTTCCTCACTTCTCCTGGGAAATCTGAAGGTGTTTCTCCTCCATCTCTTCTGTTATCCCCCGTTTGCCATCAATGTTCAAACCAACCGTTTCCAGCATCTCACACCTACCCTGTAATGTCGTTGCAAAAATAAATAGTCACACCTTCAAAATCTAAGGTACAAGATAATAACCGATTAATGTTTGAAATTGTGAATAAATAAGTTTTACATTTGATAGAATAATCAAAATGCTAAATGGCTGGTGTAGGATCTGCATTTTTGGTCCTTCAGCCTGGCAGTAACTATAGGGGTCCTTAAAGTAAGAAACAAGTTAGACACATGTAATACATGTTGTCAATTGATGCTGTGTGCTTTCTGTGTTGCTGCTGGAGTTTATTGCATCTGGCAACCAAATCTGCAGAGAGGCTGGCCTCTAGGGTCTTAATGTACCAAATGTATGTGACTATATCTCACTAACATAAAGGAGAATAAAAACACAGACTGGCTAATGAGAATCTTGGTAAGGAGATCAAGATGAGTATTCAGAAAGACTCTTTTCCTCAAACGACACAGAGACCCATTTGAAGATGCTTCAATTACATTTGTGAAGCTGTCAAAAGATTTTACTAAGCAATCTTTTTTTTTTACAATAAATTTTCTAAAACACACATATTGAGTTCTTCTTCCAACTCATTCCAGTATTGGTTTCCACTCGTATTAGTTTTATTTCCTAAAAGTTGTTATTCTTCTTAGCTTCTTATTTTACAGCATGGATATATTTATAGAGCAAACAGCTGCAAAATATTCCCAGAATTCCTGATGGTCCATTTGTGAATCTCCATGCAGGAGCAATGGCACAAATTGTTGTTCAAAGACAGGAAATCTGGAGTCTTTTAGCATTTAAGATTACATACGACTGAACACTGTCTGCTCTACTTCAGCAGTAATCTGTTCAACATCCAAAGGCAGCAGGTCACCAGCAAGCTCAGTTTACACGTTGATGATTGTGCTCAGGTAAGTCACACTCCAGAATCCCCTATCAGCCATTAACAATTTAGAAAGAACGGATCCTAACAGTTAATGCCCAGAAAGGTGAAATTACTCATCAATGGGACAACACACTCTCTCGTCTTTAACATTCTCACTACTACAACAAATATTGGGTCAAACACTTCCACCTGGACAAGGAGTGTGTATATATGCATAGGCATATAAATTTATACACATAAATATGTTTATAAATATATACAATTACACTTCTACATTATATAAATATATGTAACTATATACATATATACTATTTAATGTACATAGTAAATAGTCATGAGTTATTAATAGTTTCATACAATGGAAATGTTTTTATAACACATTTAGTGTTTCTAAACACATGGCTTATACAAGTTACATAACAGGACAATAGATTTATAACTTGTATAGGCTATGTGCTCAGAGCTCAAAGATTGCTTAGAGACACTCGGTATGTTATTAAGATCTGCCTAGAAAACACTTCCAATGTATGAAACTATTATGGCCAGCTACTGTGAACATTAAATATTTATCTCTCACCAAATGGAGTACATTTTTTTCTTGATCTTACCTTAACAGAAAAGTAAACCATATGTATCACTAGGTAGTGAGTTCGATTCCCAGACCAGGCTGTGTGTTGTGATCTTGAGCAAGACACTATTTCTCGTTGCTCCAGTTCACTCAGTTGTAGAAATGAGTTGCAGTGTCATTGGTGCCAAGCTGTATCAGCCTTTGCCTTTGCCTTGGATAACATCGGAGGAGAGGATGGTATGCATGAGCAACTGGTGGTCTTCCATAAACAGCCTTGCCTGTACCTCAAACATAAAACTTTCTAGGTGCAATCCCATGGTCATTCATGACCAAAGGGAGTCTTTACCCTTTTATATTATATATTATGTGCTACTATTAGTTTCAAGTACTGAAAGCATGTCAAACAGTATTTTGTAATGTCTGGTGTCCGAGCACAATCATCATGTCTGATGATTGTGCTAGGACACCAGATGTGTTAAAAACAGTTTGGCACGCTTTCAAAACATGAAACTAATAGTAGCACATAAAAATATATACTGTGTTTATTAAATAATATTTATCTCTCACCAGATGGGAGTCCTTTTTTTGATCTTACCATCACAGAACAGTACAATATATATACATAAAATTGTGTCAATGACCTATAATCCTTTGAGGGATGCTAGCATCCTAATTCTTCGGTTGAGACCAGTGTTCAGTGAGAACCAAATATAATAGTTTTGCACTGATATATAAAGACATTTAAAATATTTATGAATGAGAAAAGGAAGAAAATGGAGAAATTGACATGCAGGTATCAGTTTATTTAAATAACGAAATTCCAGTCTTGTAACAGACTCAGATGTGTCTG
Source organism: Octopus bimaculoides (assembly GCF_001194135.2). Lineage (NCBI taxonomy): Eukaryota > Metazoa > Mollusca > Cephalopoda > Octopoda > Octopodidae > Octopus > Octopus bimaculoides. Next base: position 198,560,552 of record NC_068981.1, on the reverse strand, counting down.
TCATAGGTTAACCAATATGTTAAAATGGAACCCCCTTTTGGAAAAAATTTTTCCTGGTGAAAGACCTAACGAGCCAGTTTCAGTATGGAAACTTGAATTAAATTAATTTAATTTCTGTAATTGAACTAATTGGGTATGGAAACAGCTGTAGGACTGGAATTTCATTAGATGAATTTGAATAAACTAATATCTGCAAAGTCAGTTTCTCCATTTTCGTCCTTTTCACATTCATACAATATTATATACGCCTACATATATATATATATATATATATATATATATACACACACATGCATGCATATGTTTATATCTATATGCATATATATATATATATATATATAGATAGATAGATAGATAGACAGACAGATAGAGAAAGAGAGAATCTGCATGCACAAAAGCCATCAGTATTCAAGTTTTCTTCCACGCTGATGAGTTGGATATATATAAACTCACACACACACACATATGGGTATATAAATATATACAAATATGTTTATAAATGTATATGGATACATAAATACATTTTTCTTTATATACATAGATATAGATGTATGTATATATACACACAAATTGCATATGCAGAAGTTTGTATGTGCATATATAGACATACATATATGTTACTGTAACAATTGTGAGTGAGACCTGAGCTGAGCCTGTCCTAATAAGCAGAGACCATTATAGAAGAAGCAGAGAGAGGAGACAGTATGCTCATGGGCCAGAGACTTGAGTGTGTCTTTCAGTCAGGTGACCCTTTTTTCTGAATGTGGATCCAAGAGAAATGGGCGGGGCCCATAGGCAGTAAGTTTTGATAGAAGATTCACATACCAGACACAATTGAAAGCTCTCGCACGCAAGTGTTGTGTGGGTACAGACAGTGAAATATAAAACTGTTAATTCAACCAAACAATTAGACTATGGAATTATTTCAACTAATATAATAACAGAGACAATTAGTGCACCAGGGTAGATTGTTGAGGGAGAGGGTGAAAACTGAAAGAAAATAAACAGAATATTCAAAATATTTGACCTTCTTCCTTTTTTTTTTTATATCTCATCACTTTAATGTCTATTTCCGTCCAAATCAAAACATGTACAGTAAAAATGACATTATTTTCCTGCTGTTATGTCCAGATCCAGAAGAAAACCCCAAAACAAGACAGCTGGGATTTTAGCTTACAGTCCACACTTTGGTAATTAATGTAAGCATCGACAGCTGATATAATTACAAGTTTTATATTCAGAAATGTTAAATTTTCCTTTTTAAATCAAATTCTTTGTCGTGGTGGGGGGGGATATCTTTCCGTTTTTAGTTATTCGTCAGTCAGAACAATTTCGTCCAGAAACAAAGAATTACTTCAGTCTTCCAGGAAAAAGTAGTTACCACTCTTCTTTTGTTCCACGTCTTTGACAGAGTTCAACTTGTTAATTCTTGGTCTGAAATTATTTGGGTCCCTTCTAAAAGTAATATCCAAAGATTGCAAAAAATCATTCATACCTTTCAACAAGGATTGCGGTGAATTCGCCAAAGTGTCCACAGAAGGTTTCCCTTCAAACACTATCACACGATCGGCCAGATAAGTTGCCATAATAAAGTCATGTTCCACAACAAAAGCTGTCCTTTTGGCATGCATAATGAAACGTTTGATGACTTTGGCAGCATGGAGACGTTGTTCTGAATCGAGGTAGGCAGACGGTTCATCAATTAGGTAGACATCGGCAGGTTTCCCCAAACAAAGAGTCAATGCAACACGTTGTAATTCACCACCAGATAAATTCTGTACCTCTTGATCAATGATACTTTCAATCTGTAATGGTTTCATTACATCGGCTACAAACTGGGGGTGTACATAACAGTCCCGAATCTTTTCATGAAGCAGCTGTCTTACAGTCCCTTGATGTTTGGGACTAATTTTCTGAGGTTTATAACTGACATTTAACATGGGTAAGGAGTCCCCAGAATCGGGTTGTAATCTACCGGCCAACATCTTAATAAATGTCGTCTTACCAGTCCCGTTTTCTCCCAACATGACAAGGATTTCAGAATCCGAAAACTGCCCTGCTTTGATAGTCAGATGGAAATGGTTACCTAACCGTTTCTCCATATTGCCGTAATCATAACGGCACGAACGTTTCACAATTTCTTCCATGGCAGTCTCTGCCACTTTAAAAGTTAAAGAAGTCTCGCGAAAACGTAAATTCTCTGTGGGAACAAATCCGTCGAGAAAGATATTGATACCTTCTCGAACACTGAACGGCATGGTGACTACACCATATGCTCCGGGTACTCCATAAAGACAACAGATGAAATCACTGAGGTAGTCCAGCACTGACAAGTCATGTTCAACAACGATTATATATTTATCAGGGTGAATCAGAGATCTGATAGCTTGCGCAGCTTTTAGACGTTGTTTCACATCTAAATAACTTGACGGTTCATCAAACATAAATATATCAGCCTTTTGAATACATACCATGGCACAAGCGAACCTCTGCAGTTCCCCGCCAGACAGATCCTCCACGTTCCGATCTCGAACCCGAGTCAAATCCAACTGACAACACACTTCGTCCTGGTTTTCTCTTTCGTCTTTTTTATCCAAAAGTTGTTGAATGGAACCCTTAACGGCCTTAGGTATTTGGTCGACGTATTGAGGCTTTATAATAGCTTTAATGTTGTCTTCGAGAATCTTGGTGAAATAGTTTTGCAATTCTGAACCCCGAAAATACGTTAAGATGTCCGTCCAGTCTGGAGGGTCGTTGTACCGTCCTAAATTCGGTTTTTGTTTACCTGCTAAAATCTTGAGAGCAGTCGATTTGCCAATACCATTGGTACCGACCAAACCAAGAACCTCTCCCGGTCGAGGAATCGGGAGACGATGAAGTTTAAATGAATTGGCACTGTACCTGTGAGTGGTGTCTTTCTCTAAATTACTCGGCAGATTGATAATGGTAATCGCTTCGAAGGGACATTTCTTGGCACATATACCACATCCAATACACAATTCTTCAGAAATGTAGGCGATTTTGTCACTGGGACACACTTCTATGCACAGTTTCTCCATTCGGACCACAGGACAGCTCTTCTTGCATTCTTGCCGGCATTTCTTGGGTTTGCATTTGTCGTTGCTCACGATGGCAATCCTCGTCAGTTTGTCCTCTTTGTTACAACTTCCACGTTTCGACATTCTTCCCCTTCTCTTCTTCTCTTCTTCACACGTATTGTAGGAATAATAATAAGATAGAAGGTGAGTTTAAAGAAGATGAATGTAGCCTGGTCTACAATATGGCTACAGTGATACCATGTGGTAAGGAAAGAGAGAGATAGAGAGAGAGTCAGTGAGGGAGGAGTGCCACACGGAGATAAAGAGTAAAGAAGAAAGAGAGGGTAGGAAGCGTAGCACAGAGGGAGTAGTGAGAGATAGCGAGTAAGAGTAAATGTAAGATAGAGAGTGAGTAGGAGTAGGTGCAAAGTATGAAAGAGAGTGGGAGAGAGAGAGATGTAAGCTATTACAACCTCCTTTGCTAGGAAAACAATAACCAGTTTACCTCCCTTTATCTACAGTGAGAGAAAGCTGAACCGGGAAGCCCCTGGTCGGTCATCCTGCTAAAAATGGCAGCGAAATCTCACTCAAATTACATTTAGCTTCTTAAAAAAAAAAGGAAAGACACATTTTTTACACTTCAGAAGTGCAAGGAAAAGTAAAAATAGAAACGACGAAATGTATTGATTTTGTGCATATATTTTGCTCCAAGAATTTTTTTTTTTTTTTTGTTTTGGTTTAATAGCCTCCCATAACAGGAAAATAACACAGATATCCCACCTATGACACTCGTCAATATGTCGTGTAATTAATATACACACACATAAAGCAACAATTAATTCATTATGTATTTACTCTAATTTATTTTCAATAAACCAGACCACGCTAGGCGGCGAGGTGGCAGAAACGTTAGCACGTCGGGCGGAATGCTTAGAAGTATTTCTTCAGTCTCAACATTCTGAGTTCAAATTCCGCTGAGGTTGACTTTGCCTTTTATTCTTTTGGAGGTTGATAAATTAAGTACCAGTTGCATACTGAGGTCGATCTAATTGACTGGCCCCTTCCTTGAAAATTTCGGACCTAAAGTAGAAAGGAATATTACTTGGCGATCTAAAGTAGCAAGCTGGCAGGATCGTTAGCACACAGGGCAAAAATGCTTAGCAGCATTCTATCAATCTTTATAATCTCAGTACAAATTTTGCTAGGGTTAATTAGCCTTTCATTCTTTTGGGGATCAATTAAATAGGTAATCAACTTAGCCCCTTCCCTGAAATTGCTGGCCTTGTGCCGAAATTTGAAACATCATCATTTAACGTCCGTTTTCCATGCTGGCATGGGTTAGACGGTTTGACTGGGGACTGGCAAGCCAGGAGGCCACACCAGACTCTAATCTGATCTGACAATGTTTCTACAGCTGGATGCCCTTCCTAACGCCAACCATTCTGAGAGTGGGTGCTTTTTACGTGCCACCGGCACGGGAGTCAGTCAGGCGGCACTGGCAATAACTACGTTTGGATGGTGCTTATTATGTGCCACCGGTACTGGAGCCAGTCAAGGTAGAGGCTGGCATCGATCATGTTCAGATGATACTTTTTACGTGTCGCCAGCATGGGGAGCCAGTCAGGCAGCTCTGGCAGCGATCATCGCATGAATGGTGCTTATTGCATGCCAAAAGTACTGGCATCGACCACAACTACAATTTCCATTTGATTTTGATTTTGATTTAACTCAATAGGTTTCCTCAAGCACAGCATGTCACCTGATGATCCAAAGGTACTTTTTTTAATGCGCTGGTTATGTGACACTGGTGTGGGTTACAGCTGTCCACTCACTTTATTTGCCGGGTCTTCAAAGTCACAGCAGATCTCCAGAGGTCTTGGTCTTTCATCATTGCCTCTGTTAGGCCCAACGTTCGAACGTCATACTTGACCACCTCATCCCATGTCTTCCTGGGTCTCCCTCTTCCACAAGTTCTTTCCACTACTAAGGAATGACACTTCTTCACACAGCTATCTTCATCCATTCTCGTCACATGACCACACCAGCGCAGTCGTCTCTCTTGCACACCACATCTGATGCTTCTTATGTCCAACATTTCTCTCAGGACGCATCTTCACTCTGCCATGTGGGCACACCTGAACCATTATTAATTTGCATCCTGTGCCAGCTTCTTCGCCGTTCCTTTCCTACCTGCATATTTATGTGCAGGTGAGACATTGCCTACTACAAAGAGGAAAGACCATCAGCGATTGGCCACAGCACAAAGGAACATGGAAAGATCCATGTTAAGAATATTGTTGCATGAGCATATTCCAAAATGAGGTCATTTGTGAATGGACAACAGGTGAAACCTTGCAGTTGTGGTATCCAAGCAATGAGAAAAGAACAGTGGGAAGGCCCCAAGATGGGAAGAGAATTTAGTAAATTTGGGCCCAGATAGAAAAGAAGGACAAGAGAGAAAGAATTAGAACCACAGTTGTCAGGTCAATATAGGTTATGTCCATGTGTGTGTGTGGTTTTAGTTGGCCTTTTACGTTGCTAGTCAATAGTATTGCAGAGGCAGTAACTTAACCACCTCTGCTGTGCCTGGGTTGTTTCCAGAAGTCAGTGCATCAACCAAAGTATTCTAGCCATCTCTCCACTCATGGATACACCATGAAGCAAACAAAAGTCAATACATTCACACCAGACACCGAGCAGCATGGGATGACAGACTTCGATTAAGTATAACTGTGCATATCTGCCTTAGGCTCTCTCGCTCTAGATTTTCCATAGGGGTTTACTCCCTTAACCTTTTTCAAAATGCTCGATAAATTACAAAGCAGGTGTTTTTACTATTATAATGGTTTCATTCTTGAAACTTGCATTGGTCTGCTGCAACAAAAACCATGGGCCCAGAAATTAATGAGGATTCAGCAAGCATGACATTGAAAGAAGGAATCCATCCTCTCTCTCCTTTTTATTAAATCTTGTTCAGTATAGCAGTTCTGCAAGAATAAGTACCAGGCTTATAAAGAATAAGTCCTGGGGTCGATTTCTTCGACTAAAAAAAAATTCTTTAAGGCAGTGCTCCAACATGGCCACAGTCACATGACTGAAACAAGTAAAACAAAAAAAAAACTATTGCTAAAAAAACTATTGCTAGATTTCAGAAGGTAACATTTGCTTGTTTCTCCAGACGTTTGTTTGCAATGGCCTGGGCGACTCAGCCAGTCTTTATCTAATGTCAAAAAAGACAAGATTTCCTTTCCTCTGGTCCTAGAATTGATGATTTTTATCTCAAAGATGCTATTTACCTGTTGCCTGGCTTTTTTGGAATGCCTCATCCTCCCTTACCAACTTTATTCTCTAGTGCTAAGCTATTTGCCCTCTTTAAGCCTCCTTCTGGTCTATGGTTCACAGCAGTTGAGTGTGATTCAATGTCTGTCATTGATCTTCCAACAGCTTTATTTATTATTATTATTTTTCTCTTTTAATTAACACCAATTAATCAGTGGTCGGTACTAAATTGGGATCCTAATTATCTGTTCATGCCATATGCTGAGTCCTCAGAGTAGTTCTTAAATTTGATTTCAAAAACAAAATTTACTCACTCGTGATGTCTTTCTCAGCTCAATTAAAGAGACAATTCCAGAGCCCTACCCTTTTATTTAACATGTTTATCAAAAACCCTCATCTATTTTTTAATGAGCTGTTCATTCTCAGCCCCAGCAGTACAACAGGGTGACCCACTTAATCCCACACTATTTGCACTGGATGGGGTCTGATTTGAATGTTTGGTACCTTGGTTATGCTTGTTTAGAATGTTCCATTAGTTCAGTCCTTGTGACCCTAAAGTTGATGATTGAGGACATCAGAGATCTTAAAGTCAATAGTACCAAATTGGAAATTTAAATACTCAACCATTCATCTTAGTCACAATATGTTGCAGTGGAACTATTCCTTGAGTTCTTCCTCTCTATTTTGACACCTTTCGAATGCTCCCTCTTTTCAAACAATTGCTCAAGAATTGAGCTCTATCGAGGTATTTTATTTTTATTCTTAGGATTTGAGTGCTAACCCCTCATTCAAATTCTTGCCATCTCTACACATCATCATCATCATTGTTTCATATCCGCTTTCCATGCTGGCAAGGGTTGCACGGTTTGACTGAGGACTGGCAAGCCAGAAGGCTGTACGAGGCTCCAATCCGATCTGGCAAGGTTTCTACAGCTGGATGCCCTTCCCAATGCCAACCACTCCAAGAGTATAGTGTAGTGGGTGCTTTTTACACGCCACCAGCATAGAAACCAGTTAGGTGGCACTGGCAATAACCACGCTCAAATGGCATTTTTCATGTGCCACCAGCATGGGAGCCAGTCAGGTGGCACTGGCAACGACCTTTTTCTCAATATAGAAAGCCTGGTCAATGTTCAACTCAGTTCTTTTACCTGTGTGTAACAATACCAATATGACCCTTCAATCATTGGGCAATAAACTGTGCTGTTGAGTCAAGTAAAATAATTGTTGAGGCCGATGCCAGTCTCCTTGACTGGCACCCATGCTAGTAGCACATAAAAAGCACAATTTGAGCATGGCTGATGCCAGTACTGCCTGACTGGCCCTCGTGCCAGTGGCACCACCCTCTGCACTCTCGGAGTGGTTGACATTACGAAGGGCATTCAGCTGTAGAAACACTGCCAGATCAAATTGGAGCCTGGTACAGCCTTCTGGCTTGCCAGCCCTCAGTCAAACCGTCCAACCCATGCCAGCATGGAAGGCAGACCTTAACCCTTTAGTGTTCAGATTAATCTGTTAAATGTGATACTTTTTTTATTCAAATTGTTTTGAATTAATCGTACATTATCTTACAGCTTTGAAGTTTCGATGGTGTGATAGTTTATTCTTAGACTGTCAATGTAGGTTAGGTGTGAGAGGCTAGATATGGCCAGTTTGAATGTAAATCATGTAGGATACTTGGGCCGGATATGGCCGGCTTAAACACCAAAGGGTTAAACGATGAGGATGATGATGATGACGAATCTTGGTTTACCTAAATGCTCCTCTCTTACTTTTTCTGTTTCCTTTCTCCCATTCATGTTGACCCCTCTTTAGTTAGTGAGCAACTTTCTCTCCTTTCCAACATGAAATAACACCAACAAAAAGGAGAATGAATTTTTACAAAGGAGCAGAAGAGGGTAAATTGACCCAGTTTGGGAGAATACACAACTGAAACACATAAAAACATTTTTTGATAAAGTGCCGATCACTAAATGTGAATGGAACGAGTGAAAGAGGAAGATCCAAAGCTGGAGACAATAAACATAGAAGAATGAGTTGTCATTGTGGAACCTAGTTTAATGAAACTAGCCCCAGCCAGAGCAAATATCCCCTTAACTCTGAGATTGTCCAGGGATAAGGGGGAAAAGAATGATGAGCTAGAGTTAAATACCTTGAATGTGGTCTCAATGTTGACCCCCATTTACTACACGTAACAGAATTAGGATTGTAGGCTGTAGAATCATTAACAGGGACAAAATGAGTAACTTCTGATTTCTCATTATTTCTCCGTCCCTGTTTGAAATCCTTATATTGCAAGTATTGCTACATTATACTTAGGGGTAAAAATTGACCAGCATAGTTGAGGAAGTCTGGAATATAGTCAGATGGCAGGGGCCCTTTTATTAAGAACGTTTTCCTCATTGACATGATTGTAATTGAAGTTGCAAATAGACTATCATCATCATCATCATCATCATCATTTAACGTCCAGTGTCCATGCTGGCATGGGTTGGACAGTTTGACCAGGGCTGGCAAGCTGAGCAGCATGACCAGGCTCCAGTCTACTTCACCATGGTTTCTATGGCTGGATGCCCTTCCTAACATGCCAACCACTTTACAAAGTGTGCTGGGTGCTTTTACATGGCACTACCCGAGCACGTTTATGTGGCACTGCATGGGTACTTTTACGCGGCAGCATCACAAGTACTTTACACCAGAGGAACCGGTCTTAACGTTTCTGCTGTGATGTACGGGTCTTCTAGAGTACAGCAATTCATCAGGCATCTCAGGCTTTTGCCATCTCGCCTGAAACATTCAGTATCCTGAGCTCATTGTTCAGTACTTCATCCTGTGTCTTCCTGGATCTCCAGCTTCCACGTGTTCCATCTCCTTTGAGAGATCTTAATTTTTGATGTTTAACAATCAATAGTTTTTTCTCTGTTGGATTCCAAATCAATTTTTTCCTACACTAATATCTAAATTGATAATTTTCAAGTTTCAAACGTTGATGTCTAAAGTGGGGTAAAATGAGTAATGATTAATTTCAATCATTTTTTCTCTTTAACTGCATGGTGAGTAAATATATGGCAACGGGAGACACTTCAACAGAGTGTGAAGAAGCTACAGAGAATATTTTAGGTTGTTTGGTTTTGTTTTATTTAGTCGAGTTTCGTTAATTCCATATCACCATTTTCCCCTCACCCTCTTTCATTTGACCTCTTTTACTTCTTTCAGTCATTTGAGTGCGGCCATGCTGGAGCACTGCCTTTAGTCGAGCAAATCGCCCCCAGGACTTATTCTTTGTAAGCCTAGTACTTATTCTATCGATCTCTTTTACCGAACCACAAAATTACGGGGACGTAAACACATCAGCATCGGTTCTCAAGCGATGTTGGGGGGGGGGACAAACACACACACACACATACACATATATATATATATATATATATA
>NC_068981.1:198545514-198549595 GCF_001194135.2 Octopus bimaculoides | reverse complement strand
CAGTGCCTTGTCACCACCAGTAAACTCATTTAGTGATCTGTAAAGGAGGAAGATTTTTATTTAGCAAAAAAAAGAAAGAAATAAAGTGACACATATTTGAATTGCTTTTGTAAATTTCCTTTTTCCCTGTTTATTATAATATTGATATTAATGTAAATAGGTAGAGTTTCTCACAGTATATATTTTTGTTTTGTCCATGGTTTGTGTCTTTTTAGAGGTCGGTCGCTGCTCATTGTTGCTGTTTTGGCGGCTGAAATGGCTTCGTTAAATATTGATCTCCAACACCTACAACAGTGTTTCCTTAATTACTCAAACATTCTCAAAGCCAAAGCAGACACACTTAACAAAGAAAAAAAGAAGATTCTAATTGAATTGGATGACTGGTTTGTTACATTATCTTTTCCACGTTTTTATACTAAACTTTATACAAAACTTGGGCAACTTTTCTAATGACTACATAAAATATCTTCCTCCTTTTCACTGAATTATTGCAAATTGCAACTTATTTTGTACGTCCCGATATTACAGTAAAGCCTGTCAAAAAAGGGGCAAAAGCACGTGTCTATTCAATTAATGCTTGTATCGTTAACTGATTGATGAGTGAACTTGTCTTTTGCAGTTTGGTGACTTTATTCCTCTTGAAAAATTCATTTCTCACGAAATTTTAATGTTTTCGTAGCTGGAGATTACAATAATAGAGATAAAATCTTTCTTTTCTTTTTTTTTTGATAAGATTAACAAAGTTATATTTATTAAATTGTAGAAGATATTAGGCGTTGGTCTTAGCCAATCGGTTTGTTATTTAAGCTTACGCCGATTCTTCCGTGGTGTCGTTTTGCATTTACAATAAAATAAATATAGGAAAGACTTCCGCCCATATATACAAATTATAAAAATAATTTTAAAAATATACAGTCCAGTACTGTTTCTAATTCGCGGATTTTCACCTTTCGTTGGGGGTTTTGGACCCGCGATAATCGAGGGATTACTGTACACACACACACACACACATTACAAGTGAGTGTAGTGAAGGATTATTAAAAAATTTCATTTTTCTGTTAATCATTTTGAAATATTTGTTTTACCGTATCTACAAAATAAAGATAAGAAATATTAAAAAAAAATTAACTGCATCTTTTCATAGATAACGATTAATTTAATGAAGCAATTATCTTTAATCAATCACCTTAATTACATTATTTTCCCTCCATTTTTTCCTCGGCCATTATTTAAAAAAAAAACACCTGCTAAGGTCATCGAATGAATATCTTGCCTGGTTCTTCTTCCTTTGAGTTTAATCAGGACTTTTCTCCTCCGATGTGGTCCATTAACCGAAACTCATTCCAGTATTTGGGCGGTGGTGGGGGTGATTTTCATAAACATTAACCGAAACTTTCAATGCTCGTCCGAAGAGGACCTCTATGTTGGATTCTTTATTTTGGTGGAACACCTTCAGCCTTGTGAAGGTCTAATGTGTGCCCTAATGATTTTTATTAATCATTTTATTTCGCAATAAATATTTGATCTCACCTTAAGCGCTTTTACTTTCGTAAACAAGCAATGTTTTCCGCTGAATTATGACAACTATTGTTTACAAGACGGCATTACAGAAAGTGAGAAGTGAAACAAAAATAGAACGGCGATCTTTTTATATCAAGGGCGAAACACAAAATTATTGACCAATCATAATGGATACAAACTGAATACATCCATAATATTTTGTAACCCTACCTTCGTCTCAGCTGCTCGTTAACTAATATAACTATATTATCTTGACTAAACCGATAATTAATAGACGAAAGTAAAGAATACGTACACCTGGTGTTTAGGTTTAGGGTTTTTGTTACGTCGAAAACGGGTGGTGTACGTACTCTTTACCTCCGCCAATTAATAAATCTTTTGTTGCTGTATTTTATACATAAAACATCCTATTTCTTGTCTCAAATATTGTTTTGTCCTCCCAACACCCCTCTTCTCTAAACCTTGTTAATTCGCCCATCTCTCCTCAACTATGCAAAATAGTTGTAAAAAGATGTGTGCTCTTAAGGAATACTACAGCTAATACTAAAAAAAAGACTTGTTAGTCCGCCTCATGATCTCGACGAACAAATGGAAAAGGCGACACACAGGGCTTGCATTTGCAGATAGCCATCGCAGCCCTGGTAGTAGTGAAAAGGGATGTAATCCAGAGACCAAGAATACCAGTGTTCCCAACTGCTGCCCTTCTTGGCGTGATGAGCAGCATGTGGCATCCCAGATGAGGGGACCTACCTGTCCAGCCTCCCTGGCCCGAGCTGGGAAGCGAACCCTGCAGCGTATAGACCATGCTTTATGATCTCATTGAGGGCAGCATGGTGTGGAGGGCAGCCAGCCAGCATTATAATGGCACGACAATGGATGGAGGCTGAGAGAATCCACAGCGACATTTGTGAGGCTAACAGATCTGGAGGCCAATGGTCAAGGAAACCCCAATCCGTAAACAGTCGAGAGTGATGGCACTGCATTGAGCCATAATACCATCTTGGGAGGTAGGAGGTCAAGCAGAAACCTGCTGGTCAAGACAGTGCTCTAGCCCATCGAAGATCTTGCTGCACTGGATGGCTTCCCATTTGTTTTAGAGGAACTGGACATCTATACAGGGAAGAGGCAGGAGTAGACCAAGCTGGCCCCATGTCACATAAGCCACCTTGCACTGTCATTACTCGACATGCTATGAATAGCAGCCAAGTTTCCCTCAAATCATACTCAACATCTAAACCAAAAGAAAAAGTTGTAGGCTTTCTTTAGGTTTTATGGTAAGTGTTGAGGGACTAAAACAGGATAGTGGAACATGTACAAATGTCTTGATACAGAGAAGATATATAGCTATCCCACATAATATAAGGGTGAGCAGTAGTTGCTAGAAAGAAGCAAAGTAAATGAATGGAAACAGAACTGGAAGTTTGAGTGAGCAGAGAGTGCAAGAGTTTATTGGTGAGAGAGGATGAATATCATGACTACATAGATAGAGTCATGATATTCAGCCTCCCTCATATATATATATGATGATGATGATTATATATATATATATATATGAGAGAGAGAGAGAGAGAGAGAGAGAAAAGGTTGAGTTCAATTAGAACATTTTTACTTTGTGGGGTCCAAAGTTAGATTTCTAATAAAGATTCTTCATATTAATATTGTAAGTATTTATTTAAGATATATTACAAGTATAAGGTGTGTTATGAGCATTTATAGAACACGGATCCTATATAAACTCAACAGACAATTAAAGATGGAGAAGAGAAGATGCTAAAAGTTTTATAAGATTTTGATCCATGCGTTTGATCGTTTCAAATGGTAACCCTAACATGTAAGAAAGCATGGTAGAGATTAAATTAATTAAAATTAATTTAATTTAACTACATATTATCGAACTAAATTCGACGACTGGCACCCATGCCAACATCGTCTCCTTCATTGGACATGAAACTCGGCTTGCGAAGACCTGTTGGGGCAAGCAAAAGTGAAATCATGATGGCACCTGTGCTCAGCGTCGCCTTTCTGGCACTTGTGCCCATGGCATGTGTAAGGACTTTCAAGCGAGATTGTTGCCAGTGCCCCTGGACTGGCTCTTGTGCGGGTGGCACATAAAATACACTATTTTGAGCGTGGCCGTTGCCAGTACCGCCTGACTGGCCTTCGTACCGGTGGCACATAAAAGCACCTACTACACTCTCGGAGTGGTTGGCATTAGGAAGGGCATCCAGCTGTAGAAACTCTGCCAGATCAGATTGGAGCCTGGTGTAGCCTTCGGGTTTCACCAGTCCTCAGTCAAATCGTCCAACCCATGCTAGCATGGAAAGCAGACGTTAAACGATGATGATGATGAGCATGATATATATATATACATCATCATCATCGTTTAACGTCCGCCTTCCATGCTAGCATGGGCTGGACGATTTGACTGAGGACTGGTGAAACCGGATGGCAACACCAGGCTCCAATCTAATTTGGCAGAGTTTCTACAGCTGGATGCCCTTCCTAACGCTAACCACTCAGAGAGTGTAGTGGGTGCTTTTACGTGTCACCCGCACGAAAA
>NC_068981.1:198530981-198545504 GCF_001194135.2 Octopus bimaculoides | reverse complement strand
CAGCTGGATGCCCTTCCTAACGCTAACCACTCAGAGAGTGTAGTGGGTGCTTTTACGTGTCACCCGCACGAAAACGGCCACGCTCGAAATGGTGTCTTTTATGTGCCACCCGCACAAGAGCCAGTCCGGGGGCACCGGCAACGATCTCGCTCGAAAACCCTACAAGGCCAGTCAGGCGGTATATATATATATTAGAAATAACTTCGACAAAGGTAGTAACTCTCTATTCCCTCCCACTCTCTCCCTCTTTTTCTTACTCTTTCCCATTTATAACCCTCTTTCTTATTCTAGGTACCAAAACAAGCTGCCTGCTGCCATTAATGAAAGACAGACCAAATGTATAAAACATGATGAACTGTGTAAATTGATGCAATGGAAATTAACCGTAAGAAATTACATGGATTTTAAAAAATTGTTTTTATGAGCCAATTAGAGAGCCTCTACACCCTAACTTCACTTGCTAGAAGTAACAGCCAAAACATTCCTCTTCGTATCACACTCTACTATATGAAGAAGACACACTGGTTAATGTAGTTCTACACACATTAAAATGGGATGGCCATATATAGAATGTCTTTGATCATAGGTTTGAGTGATCAAACTTGACTTTGGGTTAAACAAAATCTAACGTGTGTGTGTGTGTATTACTGTGTGATTAAGAAATTCACTTTTCAACCACATGGTTCCAGGTTCAGTCCTACTGCACAGTACCTTGGGACAAGTGTCTTCCACTCTAGCTTCAAACTGGTCAAAGCATTGAAAATTTGTCAATGAATTTGACTGACAGAAACTTCCATAGCATTACAACTGCTTCACAGCCTTCTTCATGTAGCATTAATTTCAGTATGGAAGAAATTATGCATACATGTTTCCATTAATATGTATGCACAGCATTATACAATACAATTGTATTCAGTTACATGGACACTGTACATTGCACTTCTTTGTAGTTGGTTACCATGTGCACTGATAGCCAAATCTGTAAGAAGAACTTTCTGTGATAGCTGCACGATTCTCTGTATCCACATTTTGTACTGCTCCTTTATATATATGTAATTGTATAGAATATAATTATAATTAACGACACAGAAGCAATTATACCTATATGCTGAAAATACACCTATGTATATTGTAAAGTGAAGATTTTCAGTGGCTGGACGGATTTGGCATCTATTTTCAGCATATAGGCATGGTTGCTTCTGTGTCGTTAATCATAATTATATTGTATACAATTATATATATATAGATATATATATGAATTTTACCTAAAAGGTTATTTTTGTATATGCTGGCCACTGATAAAATTAATTTTAATGATTTCATCCTTTAATTATGTTTTTATATATATATATGATAGAATACTTAAGATCAGATTAGTCCTTCACCATGGGCTAGCAACCATTATCTCGGCCTATGCCCCTCAGCCTGGGCTACCCGATGGACAGAAAGACCAATTTTATGACTCCCTCCTGCAGACCACCTCATCGACGAATGAAAGGGACCTTCTCTTTGTGGCTGGCGACTTCAATGGGCATGTTGGACAACGTCCAGGGGCTTCCATGGCATACATGGTGGCTATGGTTTTTCTGTTCCTGCTGTGAGGAGGGAACACAGCTGCTGGAGTTCTGTGATGCAAATGACCTTATGGTTGTAATACTAACTTCAGGAAACCTGCCAGTGACCTATTCGCCTACCGGTCGGGTGGACACACTAGTCAGAGTGACTACATCCTCGCCAGGAAACAGGAAAGATGGCTATTTATAAATGCCAAAACGTTCCCAGGTGAAGAATACACCCACAACATAGATTAGTAGTTAGCAATTTCAAGATCAGGGCTAAATGGATGCCCAGAAAATGACCAGCATGGAAAAGAAAGGGCTGGAAGCTTAAGGATCCTGTAAATGGACAGAGATTTAGAGACGTATTACTCGAAGCCTTTGACAAAATAGAGGAGGATATAGCATCACATGATGTGGAAGACAACCGGAGGTTTCTACAGGACAACCTGTTGAGGGCTACTGACCAGATCTGTGGATGGTGCAAAGTCCCCTCTCTACCTAAGGCAATGTGGTGGTGGAACAATATTGTCGACAGGGCAATTAGAGAAAAGAAACAGACTTGGAAGGACTGGAAGAACGGTGGTAGCAGGGAATTGTATCAGACTGCCAGAAGGGAAGCTAGGAGACAGGTTTATTTAGCCAAAGGGGAAGCAGATAAGAAAAAAATTGCCAATGTTCTGCATCGTGAGGACCAAAGACTTGAGGTGTTTTGTGTTGCAAGACAGAATTGTGATGTCATAGGACAGAAATGTGTTTGCATGGATGATGGCTCACTTACACTAAACAAAGCTGCAAAGAGAGAGACTTGGAGATGCCACTAAGAAGCATTGCTAAATGATGAGAACGAATGGGAGAAAGAGAGTCTGCCAAATGTTGACCCAACAGAGGGATCAGCTATCTAAATTGACAGTCCCTTGGTGGATGAAGCAATTAAGGGTGTGAAGACAGGAAAAGCCCCCGGCCCATCAAGAATCACTGCTGAGATGCTCAAAATATCTGGCAGTGTCGGCTATAGCCTAGTCACCCGTATTACGAACCAGGTGATACACGAAGGAGTCATACCCAATGACTGGTGTAGCAGCATCATATTCAACTGCTACAAAGGTAAAGGTGACGCTTTAGATACAAATAATTACAGAGGCATCAAGCTGTTAGATCAGGTTATGAAAGTTACGGAGAGGGTCATAGCCCAACTAATTAGGGAGCGAATCAATTTAGATGAGATGCAGTTTGGGTTTGTGCCAGGTAAAAGCACCAATGATGCTATATTTCTGGTAAGACAGCTGCAGGAGAAATACGTGCTTGGCTCTTGTTGACATGGAGAAAGCCTTCGACAGGGTCCCCCAACCCTTTATCTGGTGGTCAATGCGGAAACTAGGGATAGATGAGTGGTTAGTGAGAGCTGTACAAGCCATGTACAGGGATACTGTCAGTGAGGTGTAGGGTTGGCAACGAGTATAGTAAAGAATTTCAGGTAGGGGTCCACCAAGGTTTAGTCCTCAGCCCCCTCCTATTTATCATAGTCCTCGAGGCAATAACAGAGGAATTCAAGACAGGATGCCCCTGGGAACTTCTCTATGCTGATGACTGGGCAAAGTTCAGTGAGCTCTTACCTCTGCTGGTGACAAAGGGCCTCTCGCTCAGAGTAAAAGGCAGACTGTATGACGCATGTGTATGAACAGCCACGCTACATTGCTGTGAAACATGGGCCGTGACTGCTGAGGACATGCATAAGCTCGCAAGGGATGAAGCCAGTATGCTCTGCTGGATGTATAATGTCAGTGTGCATACTAGAGGGCCAGTCAGGTGGTACTGGCATCGACCATGTTCAAAATGGTGCTTTTCATGTTCCACCAGCACGGGGGCCAGTCAGGCGACATGCAAGAAGCCTTTTCGGTATATAAAAACAAAAGTTGAAAATATTTTCAAACAAAAAGGTGATTTGATGGAGATATTGCTATTGTTTCTAGTACATCCCACAACCACTTTTGATGTTTCTCAGAATTGCATTTAATATATAATTTAATATCTAATTTTCCATGGAAAATATTTATTTTGATGTAAAATGATGAAGCAGAAAGTATGTTTTTGCATGTTCACACTGTGCTTGTCTCCATTGTATGGCATTCTAGTGGTACCTAATGTCAGCTATTCTTTTTCTATAAATATTTATTTATTTAAAAAAAAAAAAACTATGGAACAGCGTGGGAAATTCCGTCCTCGCCTCACTGAACTGGTGAAGAGTAACGAAGCTGAGCAAGTGGAATGTGTGAGTAGCAGAGCTTTCAAACAACTACCAGATGTGATTACAGCCATGAAAACTTTGACAACATTGAAAGCAGTGGGACCTGCAACAGCCTCAGGTGGGTTCCTTAAATACTAATTTGTTTCACAAATAGATTTTAAAGCCACATGTTTCACTAAAATGTGAATGAATGAAATGGATGAGATTTAGATGTTTGGACATTTTTAGGTCAACATTGGGCAGAAAATTGTAGAAAGTTGGTGCGATAAGGGTTCCAGTGAGGGCGATTTAATGGTGAGGGAGTTTAGATCAAAAGAGTAAAGAACAATTTAAGAAATGATAGAAGATGAGGAAGAAAGAAGAAAGTCTTGTCCTTGTAAACTATTGGGTTGGGGCATAATTACTGCAGCTTTTCTTCAATAAATTTTATTCAACAAAAACAATAACAACATTTAACAAAAACATTTTTAAATGATTATTCCGGAGCATATTCAGCATCTGCTTCAATTACTGCTTCCCATTTGCTTGGCAGACGGTCAGAATAATCATTTAAAGTTTTTGTTAATTGTTATTGTTTTTGTTGAATAAAATTTATTGATGAAAAGCCGCAATAATTATGGACCAATGAAGTGTTATTCTCGTCTTTCGATCTTAAACCTTTGCTAAAAATTGTTCAGATTTAATGTATTTGTGGTGCCATTGAGCAATTGATGATATTTAGATAATCCTTGGTGTCAGGATTTGTTTCAATTTTGTTTCCATAAACAATGCCAAAGATGGAAAAGTGGTCAGTTGGAATATACAACAGGAATGTTCAACAGAAAAAGATATGATACGGTTGTGGGCCATGTTCTTTTAACCAGCATCAAAATTGGATCATTAGAAAACTGAAATAACTGATTACTGAGTTAATCAGTACCAAACTTTGTATTTGCAAGTCATCTCATAAGATGTCTGTGTGTCTGTGTAAACTACAACAGCACCATTCCATAAATACAAATGTTATTCTAATGAATGACAATCTTTTTCTTCTGTTTTGTATCTGTGAAGTGATTGAGTATCTGGTAATGCTGGTCTGCTACCCTAATCACTGCTATTAGACCTGAAGATATACCATTTGTAATGGTTTAAAACTGATTATATAACTGCAGATATTTGAAGAGAAAATAGGGAATTATAACAAGGAAAGAAATTGCCAAAAAAATATTGGAATCAAAGTGATTGGTTTAATTTTTATCAAATTGTTGTCTGTAGACACAAGCCACAACTGTGAAGGAAGTTAACTGGGGAACCACAAATGATGTTGCTAGAGTTGTATTATTCGGGTTGTTCCTCATGTCTCTGAAGATGACTGAGTTATTAGCTTCGCACTTTCTGGGTTCTGAGGTGACTTTTTGGGCCAATTTTGGCATGGAATCCCTGATTACAATAGAGGCACATAACAACCGAATCAGGACCCGGTGGGACTCTTGCTTTTCCTGCTGCCCTTCCCTCTTTAGCTTCTCTAGTCATATCACATTCACAGTACTGTACTCCAGAGTACACAACCCTTTGCCACATTGAGCAATCCTGAGCAAGATGCTCCCAAATAGACTGGTCTAAGCTGCACTTTTTTCAAGGTTGCGTTGAACGTGTCTTTGTATTTCTTTGTTGGTCCACAACATCACCGAAAGCCAACTGTTTGTTCACCAAAGAAGATTTACTTGGAGAGCTTAAAATCAATCTTGCACACAACATATCCATGCTACTGCAGCTGGAATTTGCTCAGGAAAGCATACATCATCATCATCATCATCGTTTATTGTTCGTTTTCCATGCTGGTATGGGTTAGATGGTTTGATTAGGGTCTGGCAAGCCAGGAGGCTGTACCAGGCTCCAATCTGATCTGGAATGGTTTCTACAGCTGGATGCCCTTCCTAACACCAACCACTCCGAGAGTGTCGTGGGTGCTTTTTATGTGCCACCGGCACAGCAGCCGGGCTGGCATCGACCACATTTGGATGGTGTTTTTTACGTGCCACCAGCACTGGGAGCCAGTCAGGTGGCACTGGCAACGACCAACGCATGACTGATCATCATCGAACATGTTTGACGGATTAGCTCTCCAGAGCACAGTTGAGAGTTTTATCATGCCACCTGATGTTAAGAACGTTTTGTAAGCATGTTAGGTGGAAGTGGTAAAGCTTTTTGGTATGTCTTTAATAAACTGAATCTCTCTGCAACTTGCAGAGGATGACCCCCATCAAATCTGTGCCTGATCTGGATGCCAGATGTCTCATGCGAGACTGCATCACGAAGCATTGTCCTAAACATTGAAGTGAAGAGTGTGGCTGCTTCACAGCATTGCTTACAGTGAAATGTGTCAAGAATTCTCCATTATTCACAACATAATCTTGCTATCACGAAATTGATGTATCATCTTTATGAACTTGTTTGGGAAACCAAATTTCTTCTTTATTGTATCCAGGGCTCAGGTGAACAACAAATTGTTGGATTATGTTTTAATTGTTACTCACAAAAAGATTGAATTTTCTATCTTTAACATAATATTGCTCATTGTTTGACTTCATTAATCTTGCTGAAAATAGCTGCTATTTCACATGAATGGCTACTAACAAGAATTGTTTCCAGTGGTAGATTATTTTTCGCACCCATTTCTCAATAGTTGCAGGTTTGCTTACTCACCACATGGTTTCAGGTTCAGTTCTGCTGTGTGGCACCTTGGGCAAGTGTCTCCTTCTGTAGCCTTAGGTCATAAGCCTTACAAATGGAATTGGTGGCCAGAGAGTAAAAGAAGCATGTGGGGGGGCGTTATGTGTGTGTGTATGCATGCATGTATATGTGTATATATACATGTGTGTATGTTTGCAAGTGTATGTGTGTGTCCACACATGTATATGTGTGTATGTGTGCTTGTCTTGACACCATGCAATGATTGTAAATGAGAATCACTGTCATACAAGCGGTGTCCTTTGTTCCCAATCTCCCATGGAAATACATGTGGTCATGAGGGAAATATTAGCTTGTTTGGAAAAAGGTGAGGGTAACTGACAGGAAGAGCACCCTTCCACAGAAAACCTGTCTCACTGTATTCTTTCCAACCCAAGCAATCATGGAAATGTAGATGTTAAATGATGATGATGATGATGATGACGACATCGATAGCAATGATGACAACATTAATGATGATGACAATTTGATTTTCACATAGAACCAATTATAAAGAACTCTTTTTCTTTTTGATAAATAATGGAAATTGTTAAGAATTTGCTGTTAAATTATTGCTGGTTTTTAAAAAAAAAAATTTTAAGCCTTTTTTTTTTTGTTTTGCTTGTTTTTAAGCAATTTTGGCAGCTGTTCTTCCTGAAAAGGTTCCATTTATGGCTGATGAGAGCATGATTTATGCTCTGCCAAACAGACCCAAGATGTATACAATTCCTTACTTTACGGATTACATGAACGCTGTTAGCAATATCAGGAAAATGTTTGCAAAATCTGGTAAATATATTCTTATTTATTCGTTTTTGGTTTCTAAGACAACTATTTACTTTAGGCAGTCAGTTTATCATCATTATTATTATTATAATTACTCTTTTACTTGTTTCAGTCATTTGACTGTGGCCATGCTGGAGCACCGCCTTTAGTTGAGCAAATCGACCCCAGGACTTATTCTTTGTAAGCCTAGTACTTATTCTATCGGCCTCTTTTGCTGAACCGCTAAGTTACGGGGACGCAAACACACCAGCATCGGTTGTCAAGCAATGTTGGGGGGACAAACACATACACACACACACACACATATATATATATATATATATATATATATATATATATATATATATTTATACACACATATACACGACTGGCTTCTTTCAGTTTCCGTCTACCAAATCCACTCACAAGGCTTTGGTCATCCCGAAGCTATAGTAGAAGACACTTGCCCAAGGTGCCACGCAGTGGGAATGAACCCGGAACCATGTGGTTCGTAAGGAAGCTACTTACCACACAGCCACTTCTTCGCCTATATTGTTATTTATTCATAAATAAAATTATTAAATGATTTCTTTTTGGCCAAATTGTTTTGTACCAAATAATAATGTGGAATATTTTTGCAGTCAAAGACACCAATAATCTCAAAATAGCAATCTTATATTGGTGTGTAGGCTGTCTTATAATAATAATAATAATAATAATAATAATAATGATGATCATAATGTGAATACGGTCTCTCGTTAACATGTATGCAGTTCCTCATTAACATTCTTCTGTCTTAGCATCATCATCGCTTAACATCCGGTTTCCATGCTGGCATGGGTTGGATGGTTTAACTGGGGATTGATGAAACCAGATGGCTACGCCAGGCTCCAATCTGATCTGGCAGTGTTTCTACAGCTGGATGCCCTTCCTAACGCCAACCACTCTGAGAGTGTAGTGGGTGCTTTTTACGTGCCACTGGCACAGGAGCCAGACAGAGCAAGGGGGCTGGCATCGACCACGTTCAGATGATGATTTTTACGTGCTACCGGCACAGGGAGCTAGTCAGGTGGCAGTAATTGTGTACTTTTAATTAGGAAGGCTTCCTCGTTAGACTAATTGATTTTACAAAACAAACTTTCCCTTAAAGTTACTCTGTTTTATGTGGTGGTCAACGACACTGACCAAAGGTATTTCCCTTCAAAATAGATTTTGTGTCCCAGAGTGAAAAACTCAATTTTCATGTCTGACACCATGCAGACATCATCATCATCATCATCATTATTTTTATTATTATTATTATTATTATTATTATTATTATTATTATTATTATTATCCGTACTGGCACGTGACAAACAATATTTGAGCGTGGTCATTGCCAGTGCCGCTAGACTGGTTCCTGTGCAGGTAGCACGTAAAAATACCTTTGAGCGTGGTCGTTGCCAGAACCGCCTGACTAACCCTTGTGCCAGTGGCACATAAAAGCACCCACTACACTCTCAGAATGGTTGGCGTTAGGAAGGGCATCCAGCTGTAGAAACTCTGCCAGATCAGACTGGAGCCTGGTGCAGCCTTCTGGCTTCCCAGACCCCAGTCAAACCGTCCAACCCATGCCAGCTTGGGAAGCGGACGTTCAATTAAAATGATGATTATTATTATTATTATTATTATTATTATTTCATAAGGCAGCAAGCTGGTAGGATCGTTAGCATGATTGGGGAAAATGGTTAGCAGCAGTTTGTTGGTCTTTACATTCTGAGTTCAGATTCCGCCTTTGCCTTTCATTCTTTGGCAGTCGAGAAAATAAGGACCAGCTGGGCACTAGAGCTCAAACAATTGACTTACCCCCCCCAAAAAAAAATTTGCTGGCCTTGTGCCAAAATTTGAAACCATTATTATTATTTCATTTACGCACAACGGATTAAACTATTGGTAAAGGAAAATTCCTCACATTGGGTTACAGGAAGTAACCCTTAGATGCCAAGAATTTTCCTAAGCATCCTAGCTGTTCTTAATAAAAGTGTTTTCTGAAGATGCTGCCATCTTTCTCATACTTGTAAATGGAAAACAATAATTTCATAATCATCATCATCATTATCATCATTTAACAGTCGTTGTCCATGCTGGCATGGGTTGGACGATTTGACCAGGGCTGGCATACTGGAAGGCTGCACCAGGCTCCAGTTTAATTTGCCATGGTTTTCTATGGCTGAATGCCTTTCCTAATGCCAACCACTCTGAGAGTGTACTGGGTGCTTTTACATGCCACCAGCATGAATGCCATTTGTGTGACACCAGTATCTGTCACGACTGTGATTTTGCTCGGCTTGATGGGTCTTCTCAAGCACGACATAATGCCAAAGATCTTGGTCATTGCCTCCATGAGGCCCAGCACTCAAAAGGAACTCAGCCATTTTGCCTCCACGAGGCCCAACGCTTGACAGGAACTCAGCCACTTTGCCTCCATGAGGCCCAACATTCAAAAGATGTTCTTTACGTGCCACCAGCATGGGTGCACTTGACTCGACAGGTCCTCTCAAGCACAGCACATCACTAAAGGACTTGGTCACCAGTCATTACCTCTGTGAGCCCAATGTTCAAAGATTATGCTTCACTATTAACCATGTCTTTGATGTATGTATGCATGAGTGTGTGTTTGTGTGCATAAGTATATATGTATGTATGTGTGTGTGTACATTTCATCATCATCCTCATCATATAACGTTTGCTTTCCATGCTAGCATGGGTTGGACGATTTGGCTGAGGACTGGCAAGCCAGAAGGCTGCCCCAGGCTCCAATCTGATTTGACAGAGTTTCTACAGCTGGATGGCCTTCCTAACGCCAACCACTCCAAGAGTGTAATGGGTGCTTTTACATGCCAGTCACACAGTACTGGCAACGACCATGCTCAAAATGGTGTTTTTTATGTGCCACCTGCATGGGAGCCAGTTCAGCGGCACTCTGCATATTCATGTGTTTGCGTGTCCGTGTTTGTGTGTGTGTGTGTGTGTGCTTGCGTGTTTGTACCTCTGTCTCCTTGTGTGTGCATGTCTGAGTGTGTGTGTTTTGCAACTATGTACCCTGTTTGTATGTATGGATGTACATCTCCATATGTGTGGATGTGTCTCCATGTGTCCTTGTGTGAAGTAAAGTGTGTGTGTGTGTGTGTATATGGTCATGTGTTTCAGTTTTCATTTGCGTATGTGTGCTTTTCTGTTCATATAACCTATGTACCTATCCGTGTGTATGTTGATCTGTTTTCTTTCATATCTATATGCTTACATACATGTGCATATACATGTATATGCATACACCCACCCACCCACACATACATCTATCTCCATAACAGGCCACTAACTATTCTACTCTACCTGTGTAAACTGTGGGTATGGGGCTATGATATCTCCTATGTGTATTGTTTACTTTTTCACAATTATGTATTTTGATGTCGTTTGTGTCTTTTATTTCAGATTCTAAAACCATCCAAACCAAATGGTCTGCTCACCAAGTTGAATTGGCATTGTGGGCTTCTTCAGTGGCCTCATCTCTTCATTTTCAGGTTGATGTGTCTCTAAGCAATGAAAATACCAACAGAGAAGATGGTTCTCCTGAAAAGAAGAAAAAGAAATGTTAAATTTGTAAATAATTTTCTTTCATGTTGTTTTAAAGAGAGATATTTCTGCTGTTTTTGAGAGAATTAAAATATAATAATATATATATGCTACATCTTTGTGTGTGTGTGTATGTATGTGTGTACATGTGTATGTATATGTATGTATGTACATGTGTGTATGTGTATATCTGTGTGTGTGTGTGTATATATATTTTTTTTTTTTGTGAGTAACACTTTAGCATTAGAAGCTGTTGAATTTGTTGCAACTTATACAATTTATTTTCTAAACCATTTGGCACAAGCTAAAGTTGTTCTGTTATTTTTTTTTTTATTTGTCTCATATCGCTTCATGAAACAGTTTGAAGTTTTCCAAATTATCCAAGAGCATTTCTACTTCATTCCTGTAATATCTCTGCTTAGTTGTTCTGTTCGTTTTCTTTTCGAAAATCTTACATATAATGAAATGCTATGGGTTTCAAACTGATCACACTGGCAGAGGGAGACTAAAAGAACAAACACAGTAGGAGGAGGTGACAGTCAGAGATACAAAATGCAGATAAACTGTGGCTCAAAGTTTCCTTTCTTGGCACATTTGTCATACAAATGAAGCACATTTTCGAGCTTGGAAATGATTGGAAATTTCAATTAATCTCTCCACACTACTGTCACCTCTCTTGATAATTTTGCCACTCTCTCCTTTCTGCCTTTTAATTGATTTCCAAAGAAACTGGTATCGACCAACAACCTTCTCCTTGAGTGGCATTCGACTTCTGCTGGCCAGTGAGGCTTCTTCTACAGGCACATCACCTCTAGCTGAATGGGACTGGAACCGCACCAAATTTCTTCTCCGTTTCTCTTTGTTCTTCTCAACAACTTTGAAACCTTTCTTGAATGACATACTGCCACCAGTCATGCAGGATTCACACTGAAAGCGAAACAACAAGGCTGACAGGGAAAGAAGAACTTATTTGCTTTGTGAAGGAAGTCTTATAAATGCTAAGAATTTATTGAAAGCCAAGACCGCTATGCAACCTTGCCCATGTTCAAACAAGTTTCGCATAAGAATACAAACGTAGATTCATGGGTGAACTTTTTGAAAGATAGCTCAAAAGTGAGTTCACTTCCGTTACTTACGCAGAAAAGCTCATCTAAATATGATACAGGAAATTGTGTTTGAGGAAAAAAATTGAAAAGTTGTATCCCTAGTGTACATGCTACATGTGTATGGCTTCATGCGAGTGTGCATATGTCTGCATAGATGTGCATGCACATGCTCACACACATGCATAAGGCGGCGAGCTGGCAGAATCGGTAGCACGCCAGGCAAAATGCTTAGTGGTATTTCATCTGCTGCTACGTTCTGAGTTCAAATTCTGCCGAGGTCGACTTTACCTTTCATCCTTTCAGGGTCGATTAAATAAGTACCAGTTACGCACTGGGGTCGATATAATCGACTTAATCCGTTTGTCTGTCTTTGTTTGTCCCCTCTGTGTGTAGCCCCTTGTGGGTAGTAAAGAAATAACACATATGAACAAATATATGTGCACATACACACACACCCATGTATTCATTTATATGCATTGTTACTAATATGTACTTTCATCAACTAATTATTTAAATTGACTCTTGAATATATAACTTCCTAATCTCTCTCAACCTTTCTTCTCTTTTCCTCCTGTCTTCCCAAGTTGGCCACATATTTTTTCAGACAATCTCTTAACTAACCATTGCTTGTTTGCGGGGCACCTGCCCATTCCTGTCCCCACCAATACCGGATATCTCTCTTCTCTCACTGGAAACCCCCTCCCCCACTGCTCGTATCCTCTGTCGTACCTGCAATTTCCCCTCCCTCCTCCCCCCTCTCTCTCCTGGGACGTTGAATGATGATGATGATATATATACATATATCATTCATTATCGTTAACGTCCGCTTTCCATGCTGGCATGGATTGAATGGTTTGACTGACGACTGGCGAACCAGATGGCTGCACCAGGTTCCATTCTGATCTGGCAGAGTTTCTACAGCTGGAAGCCCTTCCTAACGCCAACCACTCCGAGAGTGTAGTGGGTGCCTTTACGTGCCACCAGCATGAGGGCCAGTCTGGCAGTACTGGCAACAGCCACACTCAAATGTTGTTTTTTAAATACCACCTGCACAGGAGCCAGTCCAGCGGAACTGGCAATGACCTCACTTGAATGTTGTTGTTCATGTTCCACCGGCACAAGTGCCAGTAAGGCGACAATGGTAACGGTCATGCTCGAATGGTGCTTTTTACATGCCACCAGCATGGAGCCTGTCAGCAGCCCTGGCAATGATCATGCTTGGATGGTGCTCTTAGCGTTCCACTAGCACGGATGCTAGTCATTCAGTGCTGTCAGCGAATTTGATTTCGATTTCACTTGCCTCAACAGGTCTTCGCAAGCAGAGTTTAGTGTCCAATGAAAGAAAGGTATACATAAGTGGACTGGTTAGACCACTGGCATAGGCCACGGGTTATGGTCTCACTTGGGTTGCCGGGTCTTCTCAAGCACAGCATATTTCCAAAGGTCTCGGTCACTAGTCATTGCCTTGGTGAGGCCTAATGTTCGAAGGTCGTGCATATGTGTGTATGTGTATACACACCAGACTACCTCTGACCCATTGGATCACCTGGAAAGTCTGGGTTTCCAAGAAACGGAGTTTTGTTTTTTTGAGTTTTTCTCTTTTCCTTGTTATTTTGCATGCTTTCAATGAATGTGACATCAAAATCATACGTAAACGGCTCCTTTCCCCAGAAAAGAAATATTTGGCTGCTGTTTCTTGTACGCCCTCCTACCACATAACAGGTATTTCGGGTCCTTTATTGCAATTAGCTGTTATGTGATAGCAGCCAAATTTTTGGCACTGAGAAATGTTGAATGCACTCGAGAAAATTTTTGTAATGGTATTCCCTTGGGGCGATTTTTCGCTGTGACTCTCAGAACTGTCATCCACATCAGCTGGTTTTGTTCATTAATTTCCATAAATTTTATTTATTTGTTTTTGTTTTAAAGTGAAAGAGAGGAGATGTATGAACGTGTACATAAAATGGACCTGTGTGAGTGTGAGAGAGAGAGCCACTTACACATACATGAGAACACACGTTCACTCACACATACACATGCCTATGTACATACAAAAAAGATGTATGCATATGTATTGATGTATGTACGTATACATGACAACACGCCCCTTCATTCACTTTATTTTCTCTCTCTCACACACACACACGTCCATTTCATATATACATACATACATCTTTCAGTTTCTCCTCTCTTTCATTTTAAAAGAAAAGTAAATTTTAAAAAAATTTATGGTTATTAACGACGTAAAAATAATTTTAAAAAACATTAAAATATTGTCTGTTTAAAGAAAGCTAAAATATAAATACTTATTGTACAAGCAACTTACATTTTTGAAATCACATTCAGTTAAAAAATATTACAAAATGATGACAATATTGTATACACCAAGAAGTTGACGTTTTTTTTCCTAAGTGAATACAAAGACTATGTGTGTGTATATGTCACAGATAGCGGGCATGTGTTTGTGTTGGCATGCCATGGCGTTCATGTATGTGTGTTGACGTCACGGAAGCCATGTTTTTTTTTT
>NC_068981.1:198529464-198530689 GCF_001194135.2 Octopus bimaculoides | reverse complement strand
TTCAAAATATGCGGGAAAAATTTTTTTTAAGAATTTTTTTTTTTTTTCTAATTATGATTCGGACAAAAATTTCAAAACATTTCTATAGTTACGGTTACGGTTAGGGTTTTAGGGTTAGGGTTAGTGTTGGTGAAAAAAAATCAAAATTGAAGAATTCGGGGGGGTGGATTTAACAATGCCGATTTTTGGCAATTTTCTTTAAACCTCCGTATCCGAAAACGGGGGGCTTTTGGCAAAACAAATTTGGGAGAAAATGGTGGTGGGGCGGGCGGAAGTCTTTCCCAAACAAAAATTGTTTACTCTTTTTTATCAATAAATAGAAGTCCAAAGGTTACAAAAATGTGTACTGCGCTTCTGAAGGTAGGTATGATAATTAATATGCAAAAAAAAATTGAGATAGATTATACCATTTCTGATATTTCGGGTAAAACAAACATCTCTAGAGTTTTAGTATTATTAAGATATATATATAGATATATATATATACACGTGTGTGTATGTATGTGTGTAAAAATATATGTATGCTTTTACTACAATGAGAAGTTGTTGCTACTGAGAGACAAATACAGTGAGAGAGAGTGTGTGTCTGTGAAATATAGATAGAAGTCGCTATATTAATTAGCAAGCTTTGATTGAAAGCAGGAATAATTGATATTAGATACAGTTTACTTGTATCTAAAAAAAAGTCAAGCGACGTGAAGCGCAACTATTCGAATCAGAGAGACTTTCAGCTGCGAAGGGGTGTCCAATAAATACGGTATATTATTATTAATAATGTAGCCTGGAAAAGTATATATTGCCACGAAAATAGCCTTAAAAGATAAGGCGGAGGCTATTTACGATTCCACGAATATGCAGTGATTTCCGCGAACAATTATTAGTTCCGCGAATATGCGGGGGTACGCTGTAATTGTAAACTACTTCATCTGTAGCGTATTTGTAGAAACATTCTTAAAATATCCATTTCTCTGAATGTTATGAGAAAACAAATCTGGAGATAGGGTGCATATTTGAGTAGGTAAGACTGTGTGTGTACCCACAGAAGGTTTGTGGGTGGGGGAAACATGCCTCATCAGTGGCAACCACTGGGGAAAACCAAGTTTCACTGAGGCCATTGACAAAAATGAAAGTGAAATTTTCTCTGACCTACATTCACCGTGTATTTCCTCTTAAAGCTATTTTTTTCTCTCTTTATCAGCTACTTCTTTTATATATATATATATAT
>NC_068981.1:198521301-198524572 GCF_001194135.2 Octopus bimaculoides | reverse complement strand
ATATATATATATATATATATATATATATATATATATACATATATACGACAGGCTTCTTTCAGTTTCCGTCTACCAAATCCACTCACAAGGCTTTGGTCGGCCCGAGGCTATAGTAGAAGACACTTGCCCAAGATGCCACGCAGTGGGAATGAACTCGGAACCATGTGGTTGGTAAGCAAGCTACTTACCACACAGCCACTCCTACGCCTATTGAAAACGTAAAGACTATTTTTTCAAGTATTTCAAATCGGTTTCGTTTTAATTGACGCCGCTTTAGTCTAAGGTTACTCTTTAATGTTTGCTAATAGCGGAAATGCATTTGACTGTTACGTAAGTTGTTTTGGCTGCGATTAATTTTCTGTCTCGGTTTTCTTGCTTTCATTTTGACATTTTTTGGTGGGGCGTGAAGGGTCGTGATTTGACACACGACCCTTTATCATTTTTCATTCTTTCTTTCTTCTCGTCTTCGTCGTCATCATCATCATCATCATCATCATTATTATTATTATTATTATTAGTAGTAGTAGTAGTAGTAGTAGTAGTAGTGAATTAAAATTCCGCCGAGGTTGACGTTGCGTTTCATCCTTTCTGTGTTGATGAAGTAAGTATCAGTTACGCACTAGGGTCGATGTAATCAACTATTCTCCTCCCCCAACTTTCAGGCCTTGTGCCTATAGTTGAAAGGATTATCTTATTTATTATTATTATTATTATTATTATTATTATTATCTTAATATATAAAAGGGAGTTTGTGTATGCGCGCGCATGTCTCGGCGATCTTTCGATATGAGAACTGTGTTTATGACTTCTTATAGCACGTGTATTTGTTTATATTTCTGAAGAAGATCGTAAAAATGTTTTTGGGCCTTTGAGGTTTGACGGGCAACATTTGTTTTCTTAACGAAACACTTTCAAACTTGGGACACTGGTAGAATGTGTCATATAAAACAACTTCTTCTCTTAACATTCTTAACAAAAAAATGTACATCGCAAGTTATTTTATGTTAAAGTTGTCGTATTTCTGTAATTTCAACCAATCACTGACATCTATTCAGCTGAATACAGTTACTGCTGTTCGGCGTCAAGTGTGTTATTCCCTGTTTAATTATATCATTATTCCCTAGTAAGGGTTAGGGTTCGGGTTTTAGGGTTAGGGTTAGGGTTAGGGTTAGAGTTGTTGACAAACAACGGGACTAATTTTATTCAAGGGAAAAGATCCCATGACACCGTTACGGCATTAATTGTTTTCACCTCAATAGACGTCAGTGATTGGTTGAAATTACCGAAATACGACAATTTTTTACATAAAATAACTTCGAATACAAAATTTTTTATCTGTTCAATACCACAAAATATACAAATATTCGAAGTTTGAAAGTGTTTCGGTACCAAAAACTCTACAAAAAAAATGTTGCCCGTCAAACCCCAAAGATCCGGTTTTTTCTTTTTTTTACATATGTGGGTTGAGGGGAAATGAGATCTTTTGAAGTCGGCGTAAAAGCGAAAGAGAATGAGAGAACGCGATTGGATGAGGGAAGTTCTTTGGAAGTTGGCGTGCCATGTGTGTGTGTGTGCGCGAGACAGAAATTGTGGTGTGTATGTGAAGTTCTTTTGTTAGTGTGTGTGTGAAGAGAGAGTAATGTTGCCGGTGTGTGTGTATGTGAGAGAGAGAGGTTCTCTGTTTATGAATGGCTTCAGTGACACACACGCACACATACACAAAACATGCGTACATACACTTATTGCCTACATGCTTTTTGTTCATGTGCGTGTGTATTTACTTTTTTTAGTGAGTGAACGTGTGAGTGATTGACAGAGCAAAAGAGAGATAGAGAGAGGTTATGTATGTATGTATGCATATATGTATGTATATATATATATATATGTATATATATATGTATATATCATCATCATCATTGTTTAATGTCCGCTTTCCATGCTAGCATGGGTTGACTGAGCACTGGTGAAACCAGATGGCTATACCAGGCTCCAATCTGATTTGGCAGAGTTTCTACAGCTGGATGCCCTTCCTAACGCCAACCACTCAGAGAGTGTAGTGGCTGCTTTTACGTGTCATCCGCACGAAGGCCAGTCAGGCGGTACTGGCAACGGCCATGCTCAAAATGGTGTATTTTATGTGCCACCCGAACAAGAGCCAAAACCTTTTACAGTCTGTTGTGTCGCTGAATTTTTACTGAGAACATATATTTTTTTCGTGGTTAGATGATTTGGCATCTATTTCTAGCATATAGGAGTCCACTTTTGCTGGTCATTCCTCTTATGTTTGTATGTAATATAATTTTAATCTTCGAATTTTTTTAATATGCTAGACTACTGGTTTTAATTGATTAATATCAATTTCTACCTTCATTAATAAATTTTATATAATAATGTTCTCTAACCGGTAAATTGGCTGCAAAAATTTATTAACTGCAGAATTATTTCCGGACTTAGCGCACCAGATTGAAGACATTTGAAATGATACACTGAATGTAATTTGTAGAACTCTACACGTGCTCCCTTTTGGGTGGACGTCTTGTGTCTAGTTCTGGAAATTGCATTGTGAATTGACGGACTACGCTGACGATCCTGCAGATATTTACTCATATAAATTTTAACAGGTGAAACCATGGTACGTAGGTTAATCGTTTTTTTTTTTTTATGTAGTATTTTTTCATTTGTCTTGCCCTTTTACAGTCTGTTGTGTCGCTGAATTTTTACTGAGAACATATATTTTTTTCATGGTTAGATGATTTGGCATCTATTTCTAGCATATAGGAGTCCACTTTTGCTGGTCATTCCTCTTATTTTTGTATGTATGTATATATATATATATATATGTATATATGTATGTATATATATATATGTATGTATATATATATATGTATGTATATATATATGTATATATATATATATATACGTATTTATTTCTTTATGGGTTTCAGCCAAGTGGCTGTGGTCATGCTGGAACACCACCGTGACTTTCCATCTTTATGCTATGCTCTCTTCACATTCCTTGCATGGCTCTTCTCCTCCACCTAAGTTTTGATGGCACATCTGGTGTATAAGAGAATTTGACATCGCTGCCCTAAACCGTGTCTCATTTCAAGCCATTGGTTCGTCTGGTATTGTGGAGAGGAAAGCGTTGAGTTTTGTCTTGAAGACCTCTATATCCATGTCTTGCAGGTCTCTCAAATGTTTTGGCAGGGCATTAAAGAGATGAGGCTGTTGCAGTACCTCGTTCTTATGTGAGATGCAGTGGACGGCACCC
>NC_068981.1:198520214-198521201 GCF_001194135.2 Octopus bimaculoides | reverse complement strand
CCAAGTTTCCTCATTGACCACCAGATAAGGGATCGGGGGACCCCGTCAAAAGCTTTCTCCATGTCAACGAAAGCCATAACCTGATATATATATATATATATATATATATACTCAGATATTTGTTTATTTTCAGAAACCTCATCACCAAACCCATTCCTTCCTGGTTCACAGCAGCAACCAACCTCTATGACACCCAGAACTAATGTGGCATCTGGAGAACCTCCTGGCATCAAAATAAAACTAATGATTGATTCAATTTCTAATGCATCTGTGAGTAAATAGATTCATGTAACTTATATTTCCATGTTATTTCTTTTCCAAATAAGCAATCATTAGAGTTAATTAAATCATTTTCTCAGTCAAACTCAAACATTCTATTTCCTTCACATCTGATATCTTGAGTATTTCTTTTGTTAACTTTAACAACCTCCGACTTACTACAACCATTCTGTAGAGCCTTTCTTAACAACAATATCAACTGCAACAATGTATCCATCTTCTCTCCATGGAATGTTCCTTACTTGTTTACCATAAATTACTTTTGTAGGTTGATGTCATCGTTAACAGCACCAATGAACATCTCCTGCTTGACAGTGGTTCTATCTCCAGATTTCTTCTCAATGCTGCTGGTTCAGAGATGCAAGTTGAATGTAACCAGAAATATCCTCAAGGGATTTCTTCATCTGAAATAGCCATCACTAAAGGATATAACCTCAACTGTAAGAATGTATTTCATCTGGTATTACCTTCCTGGGATGAAAATTCTTCTCATTTAGTGAGTATCAATCATATGACATTGATTTATTGAAAGAGTTGTTGTACAACCCTTGGTTATCATTGATCCAGTATCCCTGTGGCACAAATGGAATTGTCCATAAAACTATGCACAATCCACAGATCTGTTTTTCCAGTCATACAACACCTCCGTCTGCTTCCAGACAGTAGCATGTACTTTGATGTCCAGTGATGTACAGTATGGGCCATGGT
>NC_068981.1:198514854-198518183 GCF_001194135.2 Octopus bimaculoides | reverse complement strand
CAGGCTCCAACCTGATCTGGCAAGGTTTCTGCAGCTGGATGCCTTTCCTAATGACAACCACTTTGAGTGTGTAGTGGGTGCTTTTCATGTGTCACCAGCACGGGGGCCAGTCAGGTGGCACTGGCATCATCCATGCTTGAATGGTGCTTTTTACTCCTCAAGCGCAATTTATTGCCCAATGATTGAAAGGTACTCTCAGATGGACTGGTTATGCTACACTGGCATAGGCCGTGTCTTCTCAAGTACAGCATATCTCCAAAGGTCTCAGTTGTTTGTCATCGCCTCTGTGAGGCCCAACATTTCATGGTCATGCTTCACCACCTCATCCCAGGTCTTCCTAGGTTTACCTCTTGCACAGGTTCCTTCAACTGTTAAGGTGTGACACTTTTTCACACAGCTGTCCTCATCCATATCCAACACATGACCATACCAGCGCAGTCATCTCTCTTGCATACCACATCTGATGCTTCTTAAGTCCAACTTTTCTCTCAGGGCGCTTACACTCTGTCGGGTATGCACACTGACATTACACATCCAGCAGAGCATACTAACTTCATTCATTGCCAGCTTACGCATGTCCTCAGTAGTCACAGCCCATGTTTCACTGCCAAGTAGCATGCCTGTTCGTACACTAGATTCATACAGTCTACCTTTCACTCTGAGTGAAAGGCCCTTTTTTACCAGCAGCAGTTAGAGCTCTCTGCACTTTGCCCAGGCTATTCTTATTCTAGCAGCTACACTCTCAGTGCATCTACCCCCAATGCTGACTTGGTCACCTAGGTAACAGAAAAGCTGTCAACTACTTGTAGTTTTTTTCCCCTGGCATGTGATGGAATCTGTTTTCTGCGCATTTTCAGTGTTTATTGTTCCTGACTATTTGCCACACACAAAAACTATCTTTCCAGTTAACCTTTTTTGATATTGCTGCACCTCTTACATGTCCATAGCTTGCACCGGGTACACCTTATGGAATTTCTACCTGAGCAGGGCCATCTACCTGAAGGGATTTGTGATTTATCTGCCTTCTTACTTACTAAGACCTTGATTTTTGCTAGATTGACTCTAAGGCCCTTCGATTCTAGACCTTGCTTCCACACCTAAAACTTTTCCTCTAGTTCTGATAGTAACTCAGCTATTATAGCAAGGTCATCAGCATAGAGGAGCTCCCAGGGGCATCCTGTCTTGAATTCCTCTGTTATTGCCTAGAAGACTATGATGAATAAGAATGAACCAAGGGCTGATCCTTGGGGGACCCCTACCTCCACCCGGAATTCTTCACTCTACTCATTACCAACCCTCACCTTACTGGCAGCATCTCTGTACATGGCTCACACAGCTCTCACTAACCATTCTTCTATCCCGAGTTTCCTCATTGACCACCAGATAAGGGATCGGGGGACCCTGTCAAAGGCTCTCTCCATGTCAACAAAAGCCAAGTACAGAACTTTATCTTTGGCCAGGTATTTCTCCTGCAGCTGTCTTACCAGAAATATAGCATCAGTGGTGCTTTTACCTGGCACAAACCCAAACTGCATCTCATCTAAACTGACTCGTTCCCTAATTAGTTGGGCTATGACCCTCTCTGTAATTATTTGTATCTAAAGCGTCACCTTTACCTTTGTAGCAGTTGACTATGGTGCTGTTACACAAGTCATTGGGTATGACTCCTTCATGTATCACCTAGTTAACAATACAGGTGACTAGGCTATAGCCAACACTGCCAGATATTTTGAGCATCTCTGCAGTGATTCCTGAAGGGCTGGGGGCTTTCCCTGTCTTCATACTCTTAATAGCTTTTTCTACCAAGGTACTGTCAATTTAGATAGCTGGTCCCTTCGTTGGGTCGACATTCGGCAGACTCTCTTTCTCCCATTCATTCTCTTCATCTGGCAACCTTTCATAGTGGCGTCTCCAAGTCTCTCTCTCTTTGCAGCATCATTAAATACAAGTGAGCCATCATCCATGCGGACACATTTCTTTTCCATAAATAATGTGATTTTTTTCCATTGCATGAACTGAAAGTCAGAGGGGGATGGGATAAACTACCTGCATCAACTTGCTATAAAAGCAGGTAGTAATTTTACCTTTTAATTATTCTTAATTCAAGTTTTGAAGAGTGCAGTTCAATTTTAACAGTTATTTTTTCAAAGCTACAATGGAAGTGACAAAGGATCATATTTGGCATATTTTGCGTTAAGAGTTCAATAAAGGAAACAACACAATGGAATGTGTGAGGAATATTAATGCAGTAAATGGGGATCGGACAATAAGTGTAAGCCAGTGTCAACTGTGGTTCCAGAAATTCTGAGTCGGAAACTACAGCCTAGAAGACGACCCTCATTCTGGAAGACCTGTAGAGCTCATAACTGTTGAGGAACTAACAGAGAAGCTTGGATTTGGTCATTCGACACCTGCATGCCATCAGACAAGTCAACAAACAGCAAATTGTGTCAATGATTTCCTCACAAACTTTCTGAGTCTAATTATGCCCAGAGAGTGAATGTGTGCCCTTCTTTGCTGTCACGTCTCATGAATAAACCTTTTTTGGACCGAACAGTGACTGGTGACAAGAAATGGGTTCTCTATAAAAATGTCAAGTACCGAAGACAGTGGTAGGGAAAGGAGAAAGACTGATGATACCCCAGGAGAAAGAAGGTCTTCACCCATATAAGGTGTTGGTATCAGTTTGGTGAGATATGAAAGGTTCAGTTCACTTTGAACTTTTAACCCTTTAGTGTTCACATTATTCTGCCATAATTAATGCTTTTTTATCCACATTGTTTTGAACTAATCATGCATTATCTTGTAGCTATGAGATTTTGATGAGGTAGCTGTTAATCTTTAAAATGTTATTGTAAGGTTGGTGTGAAAGACTAGATCTGGTCAGTTTGAACATAGAATAGGCAGAATACTTTTGGCCGGATATGGCCGGTTTAAATGCTAAACAATAACAAAGGAGATCTACTGTGAGCAGCTAGAGCAGTTTAAGTCAGCGCTAGAAGAAAAACGGCCATCTTTGGTTTCAAGACGAAAGGTGTTCTTCCATCAGGATAATGCTTGGCCACATACAGCAAGAATGATATTCCAGAGGCTGGAGCAGTTTGAATGGGAAACGATGTCCCAGCCACCATATATTCGTCACACATTGCCCCATCTGATTATCATTCATTCTGTTCTGCAGTCTTCAAAAATGATTTGGATGTAAAAAATTATGAATTCTGCAGATGAGGTCAGAACAGTAATCAGAAAACAGGATTTGTGCATAGAAGCTGTGATATAATGGAAGCAAACTTTAGAAGACATTGTTTTAAACAAAATGAGAGATAACA
>NC_068981.1:198506390-198513341 GCF_001194135.2 Octopus bimaculoides | reverse complement strand
AATTATTCAAACCCCAAAGAATTCCTCTCAACACATGGCTATGATGCACCCCCACTATTTCTGCTCGTGATCAGAGATGCACATATCATCAGCCACCAAGGGACATGCTCAGCTGGTTAAGGTCAAACAACTGACAAGCAAATCTGTGGTTTTGATAGGGATATTTGCTGTGACCCATCTTTTATACCAAGACAAAACAATGTACATGATCACATTATCATTATTATTAATATCATTGTAATTATTATTAAGGCAGGGAGCTGGCAGAACCATTAGCACTCTGCACGAAATGCTTAGCTGTATTTCATCTGCCGCTACATTCTGAGTTCAAATTCCGTCAAGGTCGACATTGCCTTTCCTCCTTTCAGAGTCAATAAATTAAGTACCAGTGAAATACTGGGATTGATGTAATTCACTATCCCCACTCCCCCAAATTTCACGCCCCGTGCCTATAGTAGAAAACATTATTATTATTGTTAAGGTTGCAAGCTGCACGAAATGCTTAACGGTATTTTGCCTGTCGTTAAGTTCTGAGTTCAAATTCTGCCAAGGTTGACTTTGCCTTTCGTCTTTACGGGGTCAAGAAATTAAGTACCAACTGCATACTGGGGTCGATTTAATCGACTGGCCCCCTCCCCCAAAATTTCAGGCCTTGTGCTTATAGTAGAAAGGAATGTTATTAAGGTGGTGAGCTGGCAGAATCGTTAGCAAGCTGGACAAAATGCTAAGAAGTCTTTCATCTGTCTATACGTTCTGAGTTCAAATACTACCATGGTCAACTCTGCCTTTCATCCTTTTGGGGGTCAATAAATTAAGTACCAGTGAAGCACTGGGATTGATGTAATCAACTGATCCCCCGCCCCCACGGAATTTCAGACCATGTGCCTTTAGTAGAAATTATTATTATTATTATTATTATTATTATTATTATTATTATTATCATTATTATTAAGGTGGTGAGCTGGCAGAATCGTTAGCACACTGGGCATAATTCTCAGGGCAATTCTGAGTTCAAATGTTGCCAGGGACACCTTTACTTAGTTTCAGGGCTGATAAAATAAGTATCAGTTGAAAACTGATAGGGTGTCAATGTAACTCACTAACCCCCTCCTCCGAAATTGCCAGCCTTGTACCAAAAATTTGAAATCATTGTTATTTTGTTGGCACATAAAAAGCACCCACTACACTCTCGGAGTGGTTGGCATAGAAACTTTGCCAGATCAGATTGGAACCTGGTGCAGCCTCCTGACTTGCCAGACCCCAGTCAATCCGACTAACCCATGCCAGCATGGAAAGTAGTCGTTAAGCAACAATAATGATGATGATGATGTGAACAAATATCTTTTTCTCACCTTTCTCACTGTTTATTTATTTCTGTGTCATGGCTTATTTACAAGACAAGGAGAAATTCCATTTAATTATATTTTGGCTCCATTCAAAGGATACATAATTCTACAATGATTTCTACAAGAAATCCAAAGGCAGTGGAGTTAAAGCAGCAGAAGGGGGGAGGGGGGCCACATATCCCAGAACAAATGGGGTGCTCAGCTCCCCCCCCCTCCAACAGTAATGACTGTAATGGTGGTGCCACAGAGAATGGCCAGTGACACTCACTGCAGTAGCCACTCCAACTCACAGGGCTCATCTCTTTGTCAGGGCTGCCATTATCCCTATTTTGCAGAGGATATTGGTAGCATGGGGTCCTAGAACATCTTAGCAGTGACCAGCACAAATTGATAGCTGTTGGCCAGGCCTGTGTATTCATTGATTTTTTTTCCTCTTCTGCATTTTGTGTGGCAACCCCAAGGTTTTCAGCAGAGGCTGTGAGGTTAGAACCAGGGACAAAATACTATGTTTTTAATAAACATTTTGAATTTGACTTGTTTTTCACTCAACAATAACAACAAATCAAAAGAACACCTCTAAAATTACAAAAAAAAAAAAAAAAAAATGGCAAATAAAGGAAAAAGAGATATTTGTAGTTAAAAAAAAACGATTTTTGAGAAGAAATGTGTTCTAATAACTATATTTTGTGTGAGGATATAGGAAGGGTTTCAATTAAAATGCCAATGCTGAGAATAACAAGAACAACAACAACATGTAACTTCTAAATATGGACAAGTTTCGGTCTGAGAATGGGCAGAATTGTGTTACAAGTGATTTTGTTTCCTTATGAGAAGAACTTGTTCAGGAGTGGTGGGCAAGGTAGAAGTGAGTGTACCTCTGCCTTACAAAAAGGAAAGGGCTTTCTGTATGCCCTTAAAACAATGGCTAAAAGAGGCATTATCCAGTGTATGAAGCAACATCTTATTCACTGACCAGAAGAAAGCTTATGCTGCCATCTGCCTGACCTTCAAGATCAATGGTGAGACACGAGAGCAGGCAGAAAGAGGGCAAGAAACATTCACTCATGGGCCCTTAATGCACTGCATTGTCAAGTGGGACACAAAAGTGACAGCAATGACATTGGTCCCTCGTCTGTTGTCACCTTTATAGAGTAAGTGGACAGCACAAA
Organism: Octopus bimaculoides; assembly: GCF_001194135.2. Classification (NCBI taxonomy): domain Eukaryota; kingdom Metazoa; phylum Mollusca; class Cephalopoda; order Octopoda; family Octopodidae; genus Octopus; species Octopus bimaculoides. The sequence goes on along the minus strand of NC_068981.1, from coordinate 198,510,826 downwards.
GGTAACCTTACTCAGGAAGGGTCAGTATAGATTTATAAATCCTAACGGCCCATGAAAACCCCAAGTCCACTCTAGGGCTGTGACCCATAATGAGTTCAGAACCCAAAGCAGTAACTCTACTGCTGCAGGGCATAGCTCCATGCCACATTTAACCCTAAAGACTACAATAATTAACTGTGACATCTTAAAACTAATTACCCAAATGATGTGGGGGTACCTCATGTCACATGCAACCTTAGAAATACTTGTGGGTGCCTTTGGATGCACCAAGTTTCCAGAAGAGAAGTGACAGGGAGACACAGTACAGACAAGAGAAACTTATAAGGAGAATCCCACCACCACCACCCTCTCACCCCAGATTCATTCAAATGACGTTCACAGTTCTTTGTGAAACGAAAGAAGAACTGATAGAACCATCATGTGCACCAAAAGAAGACAAAATTAAGCATCCGCAAGTTGAATGAAGAGGAGATGGACTCTGCTCTGATTTTGTGCAACACCCACACAAGAGAACACTAGCAAAAGAATCACATGAGCAATCCATGAACCATTAATGTGCAATTTTGTAGAGGATGTGGAATATTTCATCCTTGGGATAATAGTAAAGTTGTCCAGTTGCACCTTTGAATATAGCAGTTTGAATGAGTGGCAGAAAGTCAATATTGTTGGGATATTCTGGTTCGACTTTCTTCTTTGACTTAGCTCACTTGATTTGCCCCTCTACATGGGTTGGTTTCCTTAAATGCTTTCCAGGTCTTTCAATTAAATTATATTTTGCTTTAATCAATGTGTTTCATATATGTTTATATTTATTCCTTGTTTATGTCGAATTGTTATTGTGTTTGTGGCATAACGGGAAAGGGCCTCTGAGTCAACTTAGCAAAGACCAAAGAAGGCAAACAGACAGGTCTGCAGTCTCTTCAGGAAAATGGTCCTGCTCAATATGTAGAAAAGGTGTATGTAGAAATTCCATACAGCGTAACTGGAGGTAGTAGACTGCTTCTGCTATTTAGGCAGATTAATTAGCAGTGGAGGTGGATGTACTGAAAGTATAGTTGCTAGAACAAGAACCAACATGAGAATGTTCAGAGAGCTTCTACTTCTGTTGGTGACAAAAGTCCTCTCCTTCTCAGAACCAAAGGTAGATTGTATAATGCTTGTGTGTGAACAGTAATTCTACATGGAAGTGAAACAATGGCCCTGAATCAGAGGACATATGGAGGCCAATATACTCCATTTTATGTGCAATGTGAGTGTGCATGTGTGAGCAAAGTATATGTTGAGAGAGGTTGGCAAAAGAGGCATCAGATACGATATGCAAGAGAGAAGGCTGCAGTTGTATGGACGAGGGCAGCTGTATAAACAAGTGCTGGTTGCTAAAGAAGGATGGAACCGGTGTAAGAAGTACAACCAGAAAGATGTGGAACATAATATTGTAAACCAACCTCGAAATGTTGGGCCTCACAGAAAAGGTGTCAAAGACCAGGATGATTGGTGATTCATCATCTTCAAAAAATCCATCTTTCATGGCAAAATGAAGTCCTAAAAGTATTATGTTTAGGGTTATATGCACACAAGGCCCAGACCCTGCTCCCAACCTGTCCCTGACAAGTCATTCCTCCTTCTCATCTGTTTGTCACTCTTCTGACTATGGCACTATTCACCTACTGTACTCCTATGTGAGCAGAATCTGCACATATTTTTGTGCTACCAGTTATCCCTCCTCTTGCAACCACTTCATTTGACATCCATCCATCATTCTCAATAGCATCACTTCTCTCATTGTTTTCCACTGATGACCCCTTTTCTGTGCCACCAATTATTTCTCCCTCTCTCCTCGGCTACAATGTCTTATCTCATCCTTAATACTTTCTTTTATCTGCTAATCATCCTCATAATCCTCTCATATCTACCATCAATGTCCCCTACTTTTGTTTGCAACTCACAACATCCACCCTTCGTCCCTCAAACTACCATCTCTGACACCGCATATCACTCCCCCTCTCTCTTCTATACACTCCCACCCCAAATAGCTGATTTTCAGATCCCTCTGCACGTTCATTATACTGTTGCTCTCCACCCTTTCCGTACTGCTAATTATCACTAGCAAAAACCAAAGTCTTAATAAGTAGGAAGACAGACAAACCACAATTCCCTTCAGGTAGATGACCCTACTCAATCTGTAGAAAAGGCATAGGTAGAAACTCCATAAGATGTACCTGGTGTAAGCAATGGGCACATAAGAGGGGAAGCATTATCAAAGGAAGGCTAACAGGGAAGATAGTTTTTGTGTGTGGCAAAGGCTCAAGGGCAATAAACGCTGAAAATGTGCAAGAAACAACTTCTGTCACATTCCAAAGGGAAAAAAACTAGAAGTAGTTGATAGCTTCCATTACCTAAGTGACTAAGTCAGTAGTTGGGGGTGGATGCTCTGAGAGCTCCTACCTCTGCTGGAGGCAAAGGGCCTCTTGCTCAGAGTGAAAGGTAGATTGTATGATGCATGTGGGCGAACAGCCATGCTACATGGCAGTGAAACATGGACTGTGACTGCTGGGGACATGTGTAAGCTTGCATGAAATGAAGCCAGGATGCTCCACTGGATGTGTAATGTCAGTGTACACACATGACAGTGTAAGTACCCTGAGAAAAAAGTTGGGCACAAGAAGCATCAGATGTGGTGTGCAAGGGAGACGACTGCGCTGGTATGGTCATGTGATGCATCTGGATGAGGACAGCTGTGTGAAAAAGTGACACACTCTATCAGTAAAGGAAACCTGTGGAAGACCTGGGATGAAGTGGTGAATCATAACCTTCAAATGTTGAGCCTCTCGGAGGCGATGATGATTGACCGAGACCTTTGGAGATATGCTGTGCTTGAGAAGACCTGGCATGCCAAGTGAGACCATAACTGTGGCCTATGCCAGTGTAGCATAACCGGCCCATTTAAGAGTAACCATCAATCATTGGGCAATAAACTGTACTTGAGAAGACCTGTTGAGTCAAGTGAAATCATTGTCGTGGCTGATGCCAGTACTGCCTGACTGGCTCTTATGCCAGCGGCATGTAAAAAGCACCATTCAAGCATGGTCATTGCCAATGCATGTAAAAAGCACCCACTACACTCACATGACCATACCAACGCAGTCATCTCTGTTGCACACCACATCTGATGCTTCTTATGCCCAACTATTCTCTCAGGGCGCTTACACTCTGTCGTGTATGCACACTGACGTTACACAACCTGTGGATCATACTAGCTTAATTTCTGGCAAGCCTACGCATATCCTCAGCAGTCATGGCCCATGTTTTGCTACCATGTAGCATGGCTGTTCTCACACATGCATCAAATAGTCTAGACTTCACTCTGAGTGCGAGGCCTTTTGTTACCAGCAGAGGTAGGAGCTCTCTGAACTTTGCCCAGGCTATTCTTATTCTAGCAGTTACACTTTCAGGACATCCACCCCCTGCTACTGACTTGGTCACCTAGGTAACAGAAGCCGTCAGCTACTTCTAGTTTTTCCCCCTTGCATGTGATGGAATCTGTTTTCTGTACATCTTCAGTGTTTATTGCCCCTGTGCACTTTCCACACACAAAAACTATCTTTCCAGTTAACCTTCCTTATGTGTCCTTAGCTTACACCAGGTACATCTTATGGAGTTTCTACCTACACCTTTTCTACAGATCGAGCAGGGCAACTACCTGAAGGGATTTCTGATATTCATTAATTTGCCATTTCTATCTACAAAACCAAGTAGAACATTTGCATTGATAAGCTGTGTGAAACAGAGTTTATTGTAATGAGATGCCTCTTGAAGTCACCTCAGACACATCTATACCAAAAGATACACCTGAACCAGTTGTACAGCATCCCACCTGTGAGGGATCAATGCTAAATGGGTCAAAATGATTATAGTGATGAATAAAGATTCTTGTATCTTCTGGGCGTGGCCGATGCCAGTGCCACCTGTGCCAGTGGCATGTAAAAAGCACTAATCGAGTGTAGCCAATGCCAGTGCCACCTGTCTGGCACGTAAAAAGCATACGCTACATTCTCAGTGGGTGGCATTAGGAAGGGCATCCAGCTGTAGAAACCATTCCAGATCAGACCGGAGTCTGGTGCAGCCCCTCAGTTTACCAACCCTGGTCAAACTATTTAATCCATGCCAGCATGGACATTGGACTAGATGGTAATATATAGCAATAATTAAAGAGCAGTTCACATCACTCCCCACAGGGATAAGGTGATAGTCTTTTTCAGATTAACTTCATTATTTCAGGAAATGATAGCTCTTCACTAAACAGAAAAGACTAGAATTAATATTTAATCTTAAAGCTGCAACATAAGAAATCTTCTGCTGGTTGTTTGGTTATTTTTCATTGACAAAATGAATATTTCTTTTATTTCAGATGATAAAGATGAAGAAATAGAAGATAA
>NC_068981.1:198493281-198497541 GCF_001194135.2 Octopus bimaculoides | reverse complement strand
GTGTATTTTTTTTTTTGTGTGTGTGTGTGTGTGGCGTTTTAAACTTATGAATGGTTCACTGTCTGTGTTTGTTCACAAAATGAACATAAATAAAGAAGGGAAAAAAAGGGTTTTGGTTTTGCTTCCTGTGTGATATGTGTTTTTGTATGCGTGAGTGTGTCCTGTGATTTTCACGTAGTTGTGTAAACATTAAGATGCATGTGTAGTTCTGTGGGTATCAAAACGTATATATCATTGTGTACACGTTCGAGTGTGTGCGTAGTTATTCAATATATGTACATACTATTTTGTTCCATTTCTTTTTTATATAGTTTGTAAACTTTCCGGTGTTGGTTTTGCGTGTGTGATCGCACGTGTTTCACTGAGACATCGTGCATAGGAGGACCTGTGCTTTGTATGGCAGTAAAATTTCATTTTTTAAGAATAAAAATTATTTTAAAAAAATTATCTTCGTTAAAAGACCGCTTCCTTCAAATCTTCTACCAGTTCTTTTGCCTAATTCCATCGATGTTATTGGATTAGATTTGTTTTTGTATAGGGAGCCCGGTGTAGCACATCCATGTTGTTATTCAGCCCGGTGCTCTGTCTTATTATTATTATTATTATTATTATTATTATTATTATTATTATTATTATTATTATTTGTTTTTCTTTCAATTTTGTTTCCATTTCTTGCTGAGCGTCTTCCTGACACCTAGGGTAAAAAAACTCAAGTTGTACATTGATAGGCAATTAAAATAAACACATCAGATTGTTCATTTACAAAATCAAAGGAAGTTATGTAGAAAACAAAATTTACATGGATGGTTATCATTCTCACATCAACAATTTTCTACTCAACATGTAACGTATCAGTTAAAACAACCTTTTGTATTTCTTGCTGGGGTCATTCTCGTATAATTTTCAGTTCCTTTTTTGATCATTCCAAATGTTCTTACAATCACTGGCATCGTAACCACATTGATGTGTAGCAAACTCATTAGTGGCGGAGAGAGAACGTAAGTTCGTTTGCTCGAACATGAGAAATTATTGATTTCTCATTGGTTGAAAATTACTGCCATATACGAATTATGAACTTCGTTGAAGAAATCTTTCACGGGGTTACGGTTCTATGATTCGTGTATGAGTAGTTATAAAAATCCTGATTTTCGGCAAACTCTCCAGTGATCGTTGGGTTGACACTCAAATCCACGACACTCACCCTTTTGAGTATCGGCTAATATATATGCCATGTTCAATACTCAAATCCGATAATATTGAATTGTTGTGAACTCTTATAGCTAGAATGAAAAATTAGTTAATATAAAATTTAAGTCGTAATTCTCTACAACGAAATGACTTGTTTGTAAATGTTCTATAAATACCAAAAAAATGTATATAATGAATTAATATAGAAATTTAATTCCTTTTACTTCTCGTTTCTTTCAACTTGTTGAATTTATTTCTGTATATTAATGAAACTGTATTTTTTTATGTCAAAAAAATATAATCTATATCTTCAACATACATGTACGTGCTTAGTGATAAATACTTATAATTAAGTTATAAGTAACGAGATTATCATTATAGCTTTTAATTAAGAAACAATAATATTTGTTATAACTTACGATTGAAAACATTGTAAATAAAGATATAGTATTCTCACACTTCAACGACCTGTTATGTTATCAACCACATAAAAGATATAACACATTTTCCAATTTCAATGAGGAAATCTTTATATTATTGTGCCAGTGGAGCGCTAACAGCACCATCCAAGCAGGATCACTGCCAGAGCAGCGGTCTGGTTTCCATGCCGGTGGCACGTAAAAAAGACCATTTGAGCGTGATCGTTACCAGCATCACCTTACTGGCACTTGTGCCAGTGGCATGTGAATGAAACATTCGAGCGAGGTTGTTACCAGCACCACTGGACTGACTCCTGTGCAGGTGGCACATAGAAACACCATTTGAGCGTGGCCGTTGCCAGTACTGCCACACTGGCCCTCATGCCAGTGGCACATAAAAGTACCCACTATACTCTCAGAGTGGTTGGCATTAGGAAGGGCATCCAGCTGTAGAAACTCTGTCAGACCAGATTGGAGCCTGGTACAGCCATCTGGTTTGCCAGTCCTCAGTTGAATCGTCCAACCCATGCTAGCATGGAAAGTGGACGTTAAACGATGATGATTATTCATATACATACAACAGATTAGACTGTTGAAAAGAAAAATTCCTAGCATTGGGCTACAACAAGTAACCTTAGATGCCAAGAACCCCACTAAGTACCCTAGCTGTCCCTAATAACACTGTTTTCTGCAGTGGTACTAAACTGGGTTTTATGCCTATTTCCTCTGTCCATCTGTTCAAATCTTTAGGGATAGTTTTTAATGCCCCTGTGACTACTAGGATACATTTTATCCCCACTTTCCATACTCTCTGTAATTCAATGGCTAGGTCCTGGTACTTTGCTATTTTTCCTATACCTCTCATATTGATTTTTCCATCATTTGTGACTGTAAAGTCAATTATCTGACACTTTCCATTCTCTTTATCTACCACAACTAAACCAAGCCTTCTAGCTTCCATTACTTTGTCAGTCTGAATGTTAAGGTCCCCAAAACATCTTATATTTCTTCCTTTCTAGTACTTTACTAGGTTCATGTTCATACCATTTATCAGTATGGTCACGTCCTAGCTTTCTATATAACTCCCAGTGGATTACTCTCCCTAGATTGTCATGTCTTTTCTTGTATTTTTCTGTGCCAGCATGCAACATTCACTTTACTATATGAATAACACTTAGACCTCTTTTGATTTGCATAACCTCCATTGAGAATTTAAATAGTTCTGTCTATCTTTGCTTTTATCCAATTAGTCCTTAATACTTGATCTTGTGCTGCTTATAACAAAATTTCTGTCTCACTTTTCAGCCTTCATTTCTTCAACCATAATTATGTCTCACTATTATTATTTCTTGCAATTATCCTTGGGAGTCTACCATGCAAAGCCTTCTCTTGCCTGTCGAATAATCTTTCTTCTTTTTTCTGGTTTTTGACTTCATTTGACTTTTTGGTTTCCCTATGTTCTGCTGTGATTCTAGCAGCCCTTAATAAACTCGCTTCACTATGACCTACATAAGAGACTATATCTACCCTAGCTAACTCCACACAGTCTTCTGCTCATATTAGCTATCTGCCACCTTCCTTTCTAAGTAAGTATAATCTTTGCCAATGTTCTGCGCCATGAGGACCAAAGAGTTGAGGTATTCCGTGTTGCAAGACAGTGTGTGAGAGCGAATCGTGATGTCATAGGAGAGAAATGTATTTGCATGGATGGTGGTACGCTTGCACTAAACATGGCTGCAAAGAGAGAGACTTGGAGACGCCACTACGAAAGATTGCTCAATAAAGAGAATGAATGGGAGAAAGAGAGTCTGCCGAATGTAGACCCAACAGAGGGACCAGCTATCCGAGTTGATAGTACCATGGTAGATAAAGCAATTAAGAGTATGAAGATAGGGAAAGCCCTTGGCCCATCAGGAATCACCGCAGAGATGGTGTCAGCTATAGCCTAGTCACCCGCATTGTTAACCAGGTGATACACGAAGGAGTCATACCCAATGACTGGTGTAGCAGCATCATAGTCAACTGCTACAAAAGTAAAGGTGACGCTTTAGATACAAATAATTACAGAGGCATCAAGCTGTTAGATCAGGTTATGAAAGTTACAGAGAGGGTCATAGCCCAACTAATTAGGGAGCGAATCAATTTAGATGAGATGCAGTTTGGGTTCGTGCCAGGTAAAAGCACTACTGATGCCTTATTTCTAGTGAGACAGCTGCAGGAGAAATACCTAGCTAAGGATAAACCTCTGTACCTGGCTTTCGTTGACATGGAGAAAGCCTTTGACAGGGTCCCCCGATCCCTCATCTGGTGGTCAATGAGGAAACTCGGGATAGAAGAAATGGTTAGTGAGAGCTGTGTGAGCCATGTACAGAGACGCTGTTAGTAAGGTGAGGGTTGGCAATGAGTACAGTGAAGAACTCCGGATAGAGGTAGGGGTCCACCAAGGTTCTGTCCTCAGCCCCCTCCTATTTATCATAGTCCTCTAGGCTATAACAGGAATTCAAGGCAGGATGCCCCTGGGAGCTCCTCTATTCTGAGGACCTTGCACTAATTGCTGAGTCACTATCAGAACTAGAAGAGAAGTTTCAGGTCTGGAAGCAAGAACTAGAATCAAAGGGCCTTAGAATCAACCTAGCTAAAACCAAAGTCCTAA